>NW_027328413.1:0-97713 GCF_034638445.1 Ciconia boyciana
TTTGTACAACTGCTTCTTCTTTGCCACAACCTAGCTTCTTCTTCTTTCTTCTGACACAACTTTCTTTAGCAACACAACACAACATTCAACCACAACACAACTGCTTCTTTACTTTCTTCTTTGCTTTAACTTCCTTCTTTGCTGGCACAACCCCCAACTGGCCTAACACAACACAACACAACACAAACTTCTTTCTTTCTTTAACACAACACAACTTTCTTTCCTTTCTTTGACTATTTAACACAACACAAGCACAACACAACACAACACTGCTACTTCTTTGCTTCAGCTGTAACCTGTACAACTGTTTCTTATAGCACAGCACAACACAACACAACACAACACAACTGTTTCTTTCTTTAACTGCTTTTGCTTTGCGCACAACTTTACTTTCTTTCTTTCTTTAACACAACACAACATAACACAACTGCTTTGTACCTTTCTTGCTTTACTTTAACACAGCACAGCACAGCACAAGCACAGCACAGCACAGCACAGCACAGCACTGGCACAGCACAGCACAGCACAGCACAGCACAGCACAGCACAGCACAGCACAGCACAGCACAGCACAAGCACAGCACAGCACAGCACAGCACAGCACAGCCTGGCACAGCACAGCACAGCACAGCACAACACAGCACAGCACAGCACAGCACAGCACAGCACAGCACAGCACAGCACAGCACAGCACAGCACAGCACAGCACAGCACAACTGGCCTGACAGCACAGCACAGCACAGCACAGCACAGCACAGCACAGCACAGCACAGCACAGCACAGCACGCACAACGCACAGCTGGCACAGCACAGCACAGCACAGCACAGCACAGCACAGCACAGCACAGCACAGCACAGCACAGCACAGCACAGCACAGCACAGCACAGCACAGCACAGCACAGCACAGCACAGCACAGCACAGCACAGCACAGCACAGCACAGCACAGCACAGCACAGCACAGCACAGCACAGCCTGGCACAGCACAGCACAGCACAGCACAGCACAGCACAGCACAGCACAGCACAGCACAGCACAGCACAGCACAGCACAGCACAGCACAGCACAGCACAGCACAGCACAGCACAGCACAGCACAGCACAGCACAGCACAGCACAGCACAGCACAGCACAGCACAGCACAGCACAGCACAGCACAGCACAGCACAGCACAGCACAGCACAGCACAACACAGCACAGCACAGCACAGCACAGCACAGCACAGCACAGCACAGCACAGCACAGCACAGCACAACACAGCACAGCACAGCACAGCACAGCACAGCACAGCACAGCACAGCACAGCACAGCACAGCACAGCACAGCACAGCACAGCACAGCACAGCACAGCACAGCACAGCACAGCACAGCACAGCACAGCACAGCACAGCACAGCACAGCACAGCACAGCACAGCACAGCACAGCACAGCACAGCACAGCACAGCACAGCACAGCACAGCACAGCACAGCACAGCACAGCACAGCACAGCACAGCACAGCACAGCACAGCACAGCACAGCACAGCACAGCACAGCACAGCACAGCACAGCACAGCACTGGCCTGGCACAGCACAGCACAGCACAGCACAGCACAGCACAGCACAGCACAGCACAGCACAGCACAGCACAACTGGCACAGCACAGCACAGCACAGCACAGCACAGCACAGCACAGCACAGCACAGCACAGCACAGCACAGCACAGCACAGCACAGCACAGCACAGCACAGCACAGCACAGCACAGCACAGCACAGCACAGCACAGCACAGCACAGCACAGCACAGCACAGCACAGCACAGCACAGCACAGCACAGCACAGCACAGCACCTTTAGCACAGCTCTTTAACACAGCACAGCACAGCACAGCACAGCACAGCACAGCACAGCACAGCACAGCACAGCACAGCACAGCACAGCACAGCACAGCACAGCACAGCACAGCACAGCACAGCACAGCACAGCACAGCACAGCACAGCACAGCACAGCACAGCACAGCACAGCACAGCACAGCACAGCACAGCACAGCACAGCTGGCACAGCACAGCACAGCACAGCACAGCACAGCACAGCACAGCACAGCACAGCACAGCACAGCACAGCACAGCACAGCACAGCACAGCACAGCACAGCACAGCACAGCACAGCACAGCACAGCACAGCACAGCACAGCACAGCACAGCACAGCACAGCACAGCACAGCACAGCACAGCACAGCACAGCACAGCACAGCACAGCACAGCACAGCACAGCACAGCACAGCACAGCACAGCACAGCACAGCACAGCACAGCACAGCACAGCACAGCACAGCACAGCACAGCACAGCACAGCACAGCACAGCACAGCACAGCACAGCACAGCACAGCACAGCACAGCACAGCACAGCACAGCACAGCACAGCACAGCACAGCTGGCACAGCACAGCACAGCACAGCACAGCACAGCACAGCACAGCACAGCACAGCACAGCACAGCACAGCACAGCACAGCACAGCACAGCACAGCACAGCACAGCACAGCACAGCACAGCACAGCACAGCACAGCACAGCACAGCACAGCACAGCACAGCACAGCACAGCACAGCACAGCACAGCACAGCACAGCACAGCACAGCACAGCACAGCACAGCACAGCACAGCACAGCACAGCACAGCACAGCACAGCACAGCACAGCACAGCACAGCCTGGCACAGCACAGCACAGCACAGCACAGCACAGCACAGCACAGCACAGCACAGCACAGCACAGCACAGCACAGCACAGCACAGCACAGCACAGCACAGCACAGCACAGCACAGCACAGCACAGCACAGCACAGCACAGCACAGCACAGCACAGCACAGCACAGCACAGCACAGCACAGCACAGCACAGCACAGCACAGCACAGCACAGCACAGCACAGCACAGCACAGCACAGCACAGCACAGCACAGCACAGCACAGCACAGCACAGCACAGCACAGCACAGCACTGGCACAGCACAGCACAGCACAGCACAGCACAGCACAGCACAGCACAGCACAGCACAGCACAGCACAGCACAGCACAGCACAGCACAGCACAGCACAGCACAGCACAGCACAGCACAGCACAGCACAGCACAGCACAGCACAGCACAGCACAGCACAGCACAGCACAGCACAGCACAGCACAGCACAGCACAGCACAGCACAGCACAGCACAGCACAGCACAGCACAGCACAGCACAGCACAGCACAGCACAGCAGCACAGCACAGCACAGCACAGCACAGCACAGCACAGCACAGCACAGCACAGCACAGCACAGCACAGCACAGCACAGCACAGCACAACTGGCACAGCACAGCACAGCACAGCACAGCACAGCACAGCACAGCACAGCACAGCACAGCACAGCACAGCACAGCACAGCACAGCACAGCACAGCACAGCACAGCACAGCACAGCACAGCACAGCACAGCACAGCACAGCACAGCACAGCACAGCACAGCACAGCACAGCACAGCACAGCACAGCACAGCACAGCACAGCACAGCACAGCACAGCACAGCACAGCACAGCACAGCACAGCACAGCACAGCACAGCACAGCACAGCACAGCACAGCACAGCACAGCACAGCACAGCACAGCACAGCACAGCACAGCACAGCACAGCACAGCACAGCACCAGCACAGCACAGCACAGCACAGCACAGCACAGCACAGCACAGCACAGCACAGCACAGCACAGCACAGCACAGCACAGCACAGCACAGCACAGCACAGCACAGCACAGCACAGCACAGCACAGCACAGCACAGCACAGCACAGCACAGCACAGCACAGCACAGCACAGCACAGCACAGCACAGCACAGCACAGCACAGCACAGCACAGCACAGCACAGCACAGCACAGCACAGCACAGCACAGCACAGCACAGCACAGCACAGCACAGCACAGCACAGCACAGCACAGCACAGCACAGCACAGCACAGCACAGCACAGCACAGCACAGCACAGCACAGCACAGCACAGCACAGCACAGCACAGCACAGCACAGCACAGCACAGCACAGCACAGCACAGCACAGCACAGCACAGCACAGCACAGCACAGCACAGCACAGCACAGCACAGCACAGCACAGCACAGCACAGCACAGCACAGCACAGCACAGCACAGCACAGCACAGCACAGCACAGCACAGCACAGCACAGCACAGCACAGCACAGCACAGCACAGCACAGCACAGCACAGCACAGCACAGCACAGCACAGCACAGCACAGCACAGCACAGCACAGCACAGCACAGCACAGCACAGCACAGCACAGCACAGCACAGCACAGCACAGCACAGCACAGCACAGCACAGCACAGCACAGCACAGCACAGCACAGCACAGCACAGCACAGCACAGCACAGCACAGCACAGCACAGCACAGCACAGCACAGCACAGCACAGCACAGCACAGCACAGCACAGCACAGCACAGCACAGCACAGCACAGCACAGCACAGCACAGCACAGCACAGCACAGCACAGCACAGCACAGCACAGCACAGCACAGCACAGCACAGCACAGCACAGCACAGCACAGCACAGCACAGCACAGCACAGCACAGCACAGCACAGCACAGCACAGCACAGCACAGCACAGCACAGCACAGCACAGCACAGCACAGCACAGCACAGCACAGCACAGCACAGCACAGCACAGCACAGCACAGCACAGCACAGCACAGCACAGCACAGCACAGCACAGCACAGCACAACTGGCACAGCACAGCACAGCACAGCACAGCACAGCACAGCACAGCACAGCACAGCACAGCACAGCACAGCACAGCACAGCACAGCACAGCACAGCACAGCACAGCACAGCACAGCACAGCACAGCACAGCACAGCACAGCACAGCACAGCACAGCACAGCACAGCACAGCACAGCACAGCACAGCACAGCACAGCACAGCACAGCACAGCACAGCACAGCACAGCACAGCACAGCACAGCACAGCACAGCACAGCACAGCACAGCACAGCACAGCACAGCACAGCACAGCACAGCACAGCACAGCACAGCACAGCACAGCACAGCACAGCACAGCACAGCACAGCACAGCACAGCACAGCACAGCACAGCACAGCACAGCACAGCACAGCACAGCACAGCCTGGCACAGCACAGCACAGCACAGCACAGCACAGCACAGCACAGCACAGCACAGCACAGCACAGCACAGCACAGCACAGCACAGCACAGCACAGCACAGCACAGCACAGCACAGCACAGCACAGCACAGCACAGCACAGCACAGCCTGGCACAGCACAGCACAGCACAGCACAGCACAGCACAGCACAGCACAGCACAGCACAGCACAGCACAGCACAGCACAGCACAGCACAGCACAGCACAGCACAGCACAGCACAGCACAGCACAGCACAGCACAGCACAGCACAGCACAGCACAGCACAGCACAGCACAGCACAGCACAGCACAGCACAGCACAGCACAGCACAGCACAGCACAGCACAGCACAGCACAGCACAGCACAGCACAGCACAGCACAGCACAGCACAGCACAGCACAGCACAGCACAGCACAGCACAGCACAGCACAGCACAGCACAGCACAGCACAGCACAGCACAGCACAGCACAGCACAGCACAGCACAGCACAGCACAGCACAGCACAGCACAACAGCACAGCACAGCACAGCACAGCACAGCACAGCACAGCACAGCACAGCACAGCACAGCACAGCACAGCACAAGCACAGCACAGCACAGCACAGCACAAGCCTGCGCACAGCACAAGCACAGCACAGCACAACGCTGGCACAAGCACAACACAGCTGGCCTGGCCTGGCACAGCACAAGCACAGCACAGCACAAGCACAGCACAACCTGGCACAACCTAACCCACACAACCTAAACTGGCCTAAAACCTAAAGCCTGGCAGACTCTGAGCCTAAAACATAAACCTAACCCTAACATTAACCCTAAAACTAAAGGACCCCTAATCTAACCCCTAACCCCAACCATAACCCTAGCCCTAACTGAGAGTCTGTGTAGCAGTGAATGCAGTTCCAAGGGACATTGAAAACCAGCTACAGCTTTCAGTGCTAGCAGATTTCGTGTGGGCACAATGGCTGGACGTTTACAAACTCCCAGCCGGGCTCTGCGAGAGTGAGATACAAAGTGTTGCCCCATTACGAACCAAAGTTTTTGCAGAGCACGAATGTCTGTGAGGCAGCGAATGCAGTTCCAAAAGACATTGAAAACCAGATGGAGCTTTAACTGCTGGAACCCTAACACTAACACTAAACGTAGAAGTAACCCCTAACCCTTCCCCTAACCTATAAGCCTATCCCTAATCCTAACCCTAACCCCAAACGTTAACCCTAACTTGAAGCCGAACTCTTACGCCCTAACCCTAAAGATTACCCCATAATCCTAACCCGAACTCTAAACCTAACACATAAACTTAACCCTAACTTTAACCCTAACCCTAACCATAACCCTAAAGGACCCCTAACCTAACCCCTAACCCTAACCCTAGCCCTAACCGAGTATCTGTGTAGCAGTGAATGCAGTTCCAAGGGACAGTGACAACCAGCTACAGCTTTTGGTGCTGGCAACTTTCGTGAAGGCGCAAACGCTGGACGTTTCGAATTTGGCGATGGGGCTCTGGGAGAGTGAGATACAGAGTGTTGCCCCTTACCGAGAAAAGCTTTGCCAGAGGGCGAATGTTTGTTCGGCAGCGAATGCAATTCCAAGGGACAGGGGAAACGAGCTACAGCTTTTGGTGCTGGCAGCATTCGTGTGGGCGTAATCGCTGGACGTTTCGAATTTGGCAGCTGGGCTCCGGGAGAGTGAGATACTCAGAGTTGCCCCATTATCGAGAAAAGCTTTGCCAGAGCACGAATTCATGTCCGTGCGGCAGCGAATGCAGTTCCAACTGAGAGTGAAAACCAGCTACAGCTTTCGGTGTTGGCAGCTTTCTTGTGGGTGCAATCACTGGACGTTTCGAATTTGGCGATGGGGCTCCGGGAGAGTGAGATACATAGTGTTGCCCCTTTAGCAAGCAAAGCTATTACAGAGTGCGAATGTCTGTGCGGCAGCGAATGCAGTTCCAAGGGACAGTGAAAACCAGCTACAGCTTTCGGTGCTGAGAGCTTTCGTGTGGGTGCAATCGCTGGACGTTTCGACTTTGGCAGACGGGCTCCAGGAGATGACATACACAGTGTTGCCCCATTACCAAGCAAAGCAATTACCGAACAAGAATGTCTGTGTGGTAGTGAATGCAGTTCCAAGGGACAGTGAAAACCAGCTACAGCTTTCGGTGCTGGCAGCTTTCGTGTGTCCGCAATCGCTGGACGTTTCGACTTTGGAAGACGGGCTCCAGGAGATGACATACACAGTGTTGCCCCATTACCAAGCAAAGCAATTACCAAACAAGAATTTCTGTGTGGCATGGAATGCAGTTCCAAGGGACAGTGAAAACCAGCTACAGCTTTTGGTGCTGGAAGCTTTCGTGTGGGCGCAATCGCTGGACGTTTTGAATTTGGCACCCGGGCTCCGGGAGAGTGAGATACAGAGTGTTGCCCCATTAGGTAGCAAAGCTATTACTGAGCGCGAATGTCTGTGCAGCAGCGAACAAGTTCCAAGGGACAGTGAAAACCAGCTGCAGCTTTCGGTGCTGGCAGCTTTCGTGTGGGCGCAATCAGTGGACGGTTCAAATTTTGCAGCCGGGCTCCGGGAGAGTGAGATACATTGTATTGCTCCTTTACCAAGCAAAGCTTTGCCACAGCGCGAATGTCTGTGCGGCAGCGAATGCAGTACCAAGGGACAGTGAAAACCAGCTACAGCTTTTGTTGCTTGCAGCTTTCGTGTGGGTACAATCGCTGGACGTTTCGAATTTCGTGATTGGGCTCCGGGAGAGTGAGATACACAGTGTTGCCCCATTACCAACCAAAGATTTTGCAGAGCACAAATGTCTGTGCGGCAGCGAATGCAGTACTAAGGGACAGTGAAATCTTGCTACAGCTTTCGGTGCTGGCAGCTTTCTTGTGGGCGCAATCGCTGGACGTTTCAAATTTGTCAGCCGGGCTCCGGGAGATAACATACAGAGTGTTGCCCCATTGCCAAGCAAAGCAATTACCGAAAGAGAATGTCTGTGTGGCAGTGAATGCAGTTCCAAGGGACAGTGAAAACGAGGTACAGCTTTTGGTGCTGGCAGCTTTCGTGTGGGCGCAATCGCTGGACGTTTCGCTTTTGGCACCTGGGATCCGGGAGAGTGGTATACACAGTGTTGCCCCATTACCCAGCAAAGCTATTACAGAGCGCAAATGTGTGTGCGGCAGCGAATGCAGTTCCAAGGGACAGTGAAAACCAGCTACAGCTTTCGGTGCTGGCAGCTTTCGTGTGGGCGCAATCACTGGACGTTTCGAATTTGTCACGAGGGCTCCCGGAGAGAGAAACACAAAGTGTTGCCCCATTACTAACCACAGCTCCTGCAGAGCGTGAATGTTTGTGCGGCAGCGAATGCAGTTCCAAGGGACAGTGAAAACCAGATACAGATTTCGGTCCTGGCAGCTGTCTTGTGGGCACTATCGCTGGACGTTTCGAATTTGGCAGTCGGTCTCCGGGAGAGCGAGATACACAGTGTTTCCCCATTACCTAGGAAAGCTATCAGAGCGCGAATGTCTGTGCGGCAGCGAATGCATTTCGAAGGGGCAGTGAAAACCAGCTACAGCTTTCGGTGCTGGCAGCTTTCATGTGGGCGCAGTCGCTGGACTTTTCAAATTTGCAGCTAGGCTCCGGGAGAGCAATATACACACTGTTGCCTCATTACCAACCACAGCTTTTGCAGAGTGCCAATGTCTGTGTGCCAGCAAATGCCGTTCCAAGGGACAGTGAAAACCAGCTACAGCTTTCGGTGCTGGCAGCTTTCGTGTGGGCGCAATCGCCCTGATTTATAAGGTCCAAGCCCTGCTTTTAAGGTCCAAAGACTCATCTTAAGGGCCCAGAGTGTCATTTTTAAGGCCCCAAATCTGATTTTAAAGCTCCAAAGCCTAATTTTCAGGCTCCAGAGTGGCATTTTTAGGATCGAGCCGGTTGCTTTGAGGGATGAAACTGCACCTTGGGTGTCCGAACCCTCATTTTCAGGGTCCAAATCCCTCTTTTAGGGCTCAAAGCCTCATTTTCAGGGTCCAAAGCTTTGATTCTAGGCTTGAAAGCCTCCTGTTTAGGTCCCACAGCCCCACTTTGAGGGTACAAACCCCCATTTACAAGTTCCAAACCCCCTTTTTACAGCCCAAAGCCTCTTTTGAAGGGCCCAGAGCATCATTTTTAGGGCCCCAAGTCTGATTTTTGGGCCCAAACCCTCACTTTCACCTTCCAAAGCCTCATTTTCATGGTCCAAAGGCTCCATTTCAGTTTGCAAAGTCTCCTTTTTGGAGACCAAAGCCACATTTTGAGTTTCCAAAGCCTCATTTTCGGCCTCCAAAGCAGCATTTTAGGATCCAGCCAGTCGTTTTTAGGATCCAAGCCACATGTTGAGTGTCTAAAGAGCCATTGGACAGGCATGAGGGCCGGGGTGGGGGGGGCGGGGGCAGGCGGCTGTCGGTGCTGGCAGGAGCTGGTTCCCTGTTGCTCCGTGGCAGGTGTGCCGGTTTTCCTGGCACAGACGGTGGCTACTGGCGTCAGGTCTGGCTCCCAGGGATGCTGGGGCATGCAGGACGGCTGTCCGGGCGTGATGGATAGCTGCTGGTGTTGGGCCGGGCTCCCGAAGCTGCGGAGAGGTGCCTGCGGAGAGAGGAGGCTGCTGAGGCCCCGCCGCGGCTGCAGTGCAGGCTGGTGCGAGGGTGTGGGGCAGCACTGGGCACCCCATGGGATGTGGGCACCCGGTTGCATGTGGGAGCCGTGGGCACGGAGAGTTCTGTGCAGAAAACAGGGCGCCCCGCATCCCTCGGCTGGGGCTCTGCTCACCTGCCCATGGCTCATTTCCTCTCAGCCCTGACCATCCTGACCTGCCTGCTCTGCGCATGCCGGGAAGGAGACCTGACCCCGACAGACCGAGGGGACCAAGGCTGGGCACAGCACTGAAGGGCCAGGAGAGCCTCCTGTTCTCCTTTCTCAGCATGCCTGGCAGAGACCAGCCCTCAGCTCCCCTGCCCGTCCCTGACCAGAGAAGGTGACAGCCTTGGCTCTCTGTTTAGTGGGGTGCTCTCCATCCTCTCTTCAGAATACATATACACGTAGATACGTACCCCTGCGCAGACAAAACCCCTGCCTGTGCTGAGAACACACACGCTGGCAGTGTTGGGGTGCAGATGGGACAGACTGACTCTCTTTCTCCAGAAACATCCCTTGTTGTTTTTACTTTCTGACCTAGCTCTGCCTACGTCTGTCGCTGGGTCTGCTCTTGTCGAGGCAGGGTCACTTTTAACTAACCCTTGCAACAGTAAGAAGGGCTTTCCGAAAAGAATGCCCATGAATTGAGAGGCCAGTTAAAACATCTTACAGCACACATCTCCGTGGAGTCTAGCCAATAAGTAATTCAGCACTCCAGAATACCCTACCTCTGAGTGCTTCATGGCCAACAGCAGCCATCTCATACAGAAGTTTGGTAAAAAACCTCCCAACAACTCACTGTTTTCTCTTCCTCCACAGACGGATCACACAACAAAATACCATCCCAAGCAGCACGGAGCCCAGGATTGCCACAGCGCCTTCTATGCAGTACTTCTGGAAATCTTCCGGATCCGCAGCATTTGAGTTTCTCTTGCCATCCGCTCCTGGAGGAACAATTCTGCACGTGAGTATGTCCTGCGCACTACTGGTAATCCCACAGGAGGTCTGACATTGCCAGGAAATGTTCTTTCTCACTTTGTTAGCATCTCTGAATGAGTGAACATCCTGGGGCTGAAACATTTCCTTGGTTGCAGCCTAAACAAAGGAACCTCCCAAAGCTGTTGCAAATCAATGCACTCTGGAGTCTCTCTTCCTCCTCTCAGCTTTGCTTACGCTCTGGGATGGCCGTAATCCAGTTTTCCCAGTGTCATGGGTTTGCTCCCCCTTCTTGGCCACCCTTCGCATTTGCACACAATCTCTTTTGTGCTCGCCCACCTTCATTCTCCGAGGCTTGCTAGCGCTGCTGCCTGGAGGCTCTCTCTGACCCTTTGGGACAAGTTGTCCCACTGAACAGAACCCATGAGGCCAGATGGAGAGCATGTGGTGGAGCGCAGCTGTTTGACCAGTTGCCCCTTTGAGTGAGATGGACAAACGCCATCCCTGCGTCGGGGAGCGTCACTCCCCAGCCCAGCACCCACACCCTGAGGGGACGGAGTCAGGCCCTCTCAGGAGACACCTGAACCTTGCTCTCCCCCTTTGCCTTTTCTCCAGCATGGGCACCGCTTGCATGCCTCCAGTTTTCAGGACTTGTCTCCCACTTATGGCCCCCTGCAAGACTGCTCAGTACCTGGGTTCTTTTGAAAAAATTCATATATCCTGGCGCGGTGGGCTTCCCTGGGGTTGGACAGCACTGCCAAGAAACAGAGAAGGGTAAAGCCTCAGCATGGCTCAAGCACAGAGCATGCAGAAGGATGGTGCAGGTTCCCTGAGCCCATGCCTGATCTGTCAATGAATCCCTTTGGACCTCAGTTCACAGGAGGGATCGCCCTCTGTTGTGCCTAGGGCCTCTAGGGACTCATGGCAAGCTCCGGGCTGCTGGTTCTGAGGGAGGTACATTTGATCAAGAGTCACATTTCCCATCATCTACTGAACGTGCTTCAGGTGGCCTCGTTCCCAAAATGGCGGAGTTCTGAAATTCCCGTGAATGGGGTGCGGTGGGAGGTGAGCATTTCACTGCATCTAGAGAGGGTTACGAGTGTCTCTCTGGCACACTGATGGCAATAACCTCCACACCCCAGAGACGACAGTCATCCTCAGAGAGCTGTTCCTGGCTTCGTTTAGAACGCTTGCTCTGTACTAATAGTTTGGCTGCTGACATAATGTGCAGTAGCAGGCACCAGGGAAGAGCCTGCAGACACCCAGTGATTTGATATATGACACCGCATGGCTGAGGGACAGAAATTACCTGGCATGCCTGTTGGCTGAATTGCCCCTGATTTTTCATCAGAGACTGGCACTGCATGACTGCCTCCTTCCTGAAGCGCCTCCTTCTCCACAGTCTCACGGTCCATCTCTTTAGAAAGAAAGTGCATCAGTTTAATTAGAAGTAACTGTTCCTTGTCAGGAACACGGTTACCTTCAGAAGGCAAAATACATCAATAATGCTTAGAAACAAAGCCTGGGCATTTGGGGGTGCACCTCATCACTAGTCCAAACAATGTGTCATTCATGGAGAAAAATTAGAGAGCTAGACACTTTCCAGTTTACCAGTGGACGGTAAAACCCGACCTGCTGAAAGACTAGGAGACTGCATGTCATCTTCTTGTTCACACTTAGTGCATTTTTGGCAAACTGCAAGATGATAGTAAATTACTTCCTTCAGAGAGGACAGGAAGACACTGTAGCCAGTTCAGCTGGGGAAGGAGCCTTTTGGAGAAGCACGTCGCATCATGCGAACTCCATCACACGGTAGGGGTAACAGACACGCGCACACAGTGGACTGAACCCCAAGCTCTTGCAGTCTTGAAATTGAGCGTCAGTGCAGCAAGGCTCTGATCGATCCCTTTCTGCTTGTGTTGGCTACAGCTTGTCCATATATGTGTCTAAGACCTCAGCTTCCCAAGTCTTCTGGTTAAGAGTGATATATACCCACCATGTGCAGCTTTATCCAATTCTTTCAGGATTTCCTGTAGGACTTGTGATGACCTCTGGGAAGATTTCTCTGTTTTGGCATTATACTTTGCCCTTTGAGGACCTTAACAGAAAGTATGAAGTTCAATTTCTCACTAATAAAATACTGAAAACCAGTGCATAGTCTGTGAAGTCAGTCAAGACGGACTACTCACCCCTGGGATGCCAGGTGAGCTCCAGCGCAGGATCCAGCCGAGGAGCTGGAGCTGGAGCTGGAGCCACATCTGCAACCAAACACCCATGAGAAGTTCTCATCCTACCTTGTGATATACACTGTCATAACTGACCAGCAGAACATATGAGGGGATCACGTAATGACATGGCACACACAGTGCAGGTCTATATTCTCACACCCGCAAGACATGGCTCTCTCACATTTGGGCTTTGAGCTGGCAGCTCTCAAAAAAGCCATGACGTACCCATGCGATCTCCCAGCGTGTCAGCCCTCGAACCCAGCTGGGATGCTGGATATCCATCAACTCCAGCCACATCTGTAAACAAACAGAAGAGAGCAGCTCCCGTGAAGTATTTCAATATCCTTCTTCAGACCTGAACGGCAGTGAATGCAGTTCAAACGTGGGATTGCTCCATGGCACTCATCTCTCCCTTCCAGTCAGGACCATCGTGCAGACAGTTACTGGGTGCCTGGACCATGCTGATCCAAAACAAACCATGCATGGGGCTGTCAGGAGAAAGGACTCCCTGGAGCTCACACCAGCTCTAAACTCAACCCCAACAAGCCTGCTGGTGTTGCAGCAGGCCCTGGAAGCAGCACAGGCTCGGAGAAGCTGGCAAAGACAGCTTCGCAAGGCAAAGTGCCCCAGGGCACGTCACTGAGCCCAACCCATTCCCTCTCTGCTCTTCTGCATGTCTGAGCATTGGCCGAGAAAATACTAAGTAAAATGTCATATGAACAGAGTATTAAAACCTCAGTGCTCACTCATTCAAGTGACATACCTTTGGGATCGCCTTGAGGATCCCGGACGAAATCCGGCTGAGATGTCAGGTAGCCATCGCCTGCAGGCACAGCTGTAATCAAGCATGTTTCCATTAGATGTTGCGATCTACTTCTTTCTCAGTGACCCGCAGTGACTGGAGGTGGGTCAGGTCATGACGTGGGACGCAGACATGGGAGGAGCTTTGCAAAGCTGCAGAGGGGCCTGAGTGACCTGTTGCTGGCACCTGGAAGGACTCAAAATGCCCTTTCCAGGCCATGTGCAACATGCCTCAAGGACTGGATGGACAAAGATAAGGCCCCTCGGGGATTTCTTACTGGGATATCTCTCCTGTGCACAGAGGAAGCCCACATGAAAGCACTGGAGGAAACAAATGATCATTTGCACGTCTTGTGGAGAAGAGCCCGCTGGCCAGGGAGAGGCTGCACCAGCGCTGCCCCATCTGTTCCCCCGGGCTGCAGGCTGGGGCTGTGTGTCAGAGACCTGGGTTTGCCCAAGGAGAGCACTGCAGGGCTAGAACAGGAATGCTCCCATCTTCCTGCGTGGACATCTCCCGAGGACAGACGTCTCTGAGGCTGAAAGCTGGGACCCAGCCGGCGAGCAGCAGAGCCACGGCCCTGGGCACAGCTGTGACCATGCCGGGGAGAAGTGCTCCTGCGGGCTATTCCCTGGTCCTGCTGTGCAGCTCTGGTCCCGACATGCAGGCTGGGGAAAGGCTGCCTCGGGGCAGGGCGGTGCAGGGCTGGCTCTAGGAACGGTTTCTCACCCCGCGGTGCCACTCCTGGCCCCACTGTTCACCTGGAAAATCCCTGTGCAGTGGCCGCAGCCCCCTGTGCCTCCACGCAGGGTGTCTGCCTCCCGCTTGCCTGCGGAGCTGGCCACGGCTCATGCGGCTCAGCCGAGCCCAGCTGCTCTCCTGGCCCTGCCCCACCACGACCCTGGCCCCACTGCCACCCCGAGGTGCGGTGGGCGCCGCTCCACGCTGCCCAGGGCTGTGTGCTGACCCTTGCCTGCCTGCCTACCTAATCCCCGTGCTCGCCATGGAGCAGCCCAGGTGTCCTGGGCTCGCAGAACCACCAAGAGGAAAAAAGTAAGGAGGTGGGTGGGGGCCCATGCCCCCCGTGACTGCACCATGCTGCTGCTGCTGCTGCTGCTGCTGCTGCTGCTGCTGCTGCTGGAGCAATGCCTGCGGCACAGCAGAGCACATCAGGGCGTGGCATGGCGGGGCTCTGTGACCTCACAGCTCGGCCTCCCCACTGCAGCCACGCCCCCGGGGTGCCGCCCCTCCCCCAAACACCGTCCCCCTGGAAGACCCTGCTCCCACATGTCATTTTGGGAGGGTGGGGCTCCCAGAGGGGAGGAGGCTCAGATTGCTCAACTAGAACTTAATCTGACTACTGCCGTAGAAGACAATAAAAAATGTTTCTATAAATACTTTAGCAACAAAAGGAGGGCTAAGGAGAATCTCCCATCTTTTGTTGGATGCAGAGGACAAAGCGTGAGGCTGAGGCTGCGTGACAAAGGCTGAGGAAAAGGCTGAGGTACTTAATGCATTCTTTGCCTCAGTCTTTAATAGTAAGAGCAGTTGTTCTTGGGGTACCCAGCCCCTGAGGTGGAAGACAGGGAGCAGAAAGAAGCCCGCATAATCCAAGGGGCAATGGTTAGTGACGTGCTACACCACTTAGACAGACATAAGTCTGTGGGGCTGGATGGGATCCACCCAAGGGTACTGTGGAGGCTGGCAGAAGTGCACACCAAGCCACTTTCGATCGTTTATGAGTGGTCCTGGCTAACTGGGGAGGTCCCAGTTGACTGGAGGTTAGCAAATGTGACGCCCATCTACAAGAAGGGCCGGAAAGAGGATCCGGGGAACTACAGGCCTGTCAGTCTGACCTTGGTGCCAGGGAAGGTTATGGAGCAGATCGTCTTGAGTGCCATCTCATGGCTTGTACAGGACAACCAGGTTGTCAGGCCCAGTCAGCATGGGTTTATGAATGGCAGGTCCTGCTAGACCACAACCCCCCTTGACCACAACTCCCCTTGCCGCATTTTGCAGACATCTACTTCAACTGGAGTCGTCTTCTTTCAGGATTCCTGTGAACACAAAAAGGAAACAAACGTGCTCGGTTGTATTTAACCAGCAGGGTTAAAAAGAGGGTGAGATCCACTGGCTGTTAATCTGGTGTACTTCTCCTGCCAAGGCAGCCATCCAGGGGTGGGCAGCTCCCTGTATCAGTGTCACTATTTCAGTCATGTTTGGAACTGCGGCAGCCAGGGGTGCAGTATTAGTGTTTAGCTGTCGGTAAGCCACTGTAAAATGCCATGGCCCGGTTGGTTTCTTTACTGGCCACACTGGTGAATTGTAAGGCGAGTGAGTCCTTTCAATGATGCCTCTTTTTCCAATTCTGTTACCACCCCGTCGATCCCCATAAGCGCTGCTGCTGGAGACGGATATTGCCGAACATTAGTGATTTTAGAGGGGGGTGAGGGTATAGGTGTTTGTAACAGGCTCAATTTCACTATGCCTGATTCCTTTTTATTGCTCGCAAAACTCCACACGGTTCCATCGGGGAGTCTCCACATTCGCTCGCCCAGTACGTCAAATCCCAGAACGTTAGTGTACGCAGCACTGCCTAATACCTCTACCCTGGTTAATCTTCGTTCCTCCGGCAACCAGAGTGAAATTCTTGCAGTAGCGCATTCCTTTTCCACACCATCAATTCCTGTGAATTTAACACTGCCTCAGCCAGGTCTTATGCCCAGGGCTTGTGCTGTTTCATGGATAATTACTGACAATTGGGCCCCGGTGTCAATGAGAAAGTTTACCAATATTTTTCGTGGTCCAATGGGAATGGCACTGATAGGGTCAGAGTGTTCATCAGAGAGCCACTGAATTGCTAATACCCGCCGAGCAGGGTGGCTCACTGCCATCCCTGGGGATGAAAGTTGAGATTCCACCTCGTCAATTAGGCCTGGTGCAGAAGGTGCACTTTCCTTGTGGGTTGGGGGTTTTCCAGCTAGGCAATTCTCCCTGGCTGGGTTATTCTTTTTACCCAGAGACTGGACCAATGGTGACCATGGAATTGTTCGCACAGTAGTGCCGATTTCGTCACCGTCATCAACAGCAGTCTCAGTTTTAACCAAAGGTTGCAAGGAAATCAACTGGGGCTTGGAATCGGAGGTCCCTTCGACCTCATCATCATCATCATCATCACTGTCAAACCAAAGATCACCATCCCAAATTTCAGGGTTTGCACCACGCATTAATCTACGAATCTGCTTAACTGGAGCAGAAGGTTGCATTTTGTCTAGCAGCCGATTAACCCTTTCCAGCAATTGTTTAAGATGATTATTCTCACTCATGAGTTTATTATTCTCATTCACACGTTTATTATTCTCACGCACAAGTTCACCATTCTCACTCACAGGTTTATAATTTTCACTCAGGAGTTTATCAGCTCGGTTTCTTAGTGCTTTTCCTGTCTCCCTCTCAAAGGCCAATGATGACTTCAACACCTCATTTTCCGATTCTAAAGTTGAATATTCCACATTGGAAATTAGTTTGGGAGCAGGGGTTTTCTTAGCTTCTGGCTGAGCAGAAGGCTCCTAACACTGCACAAATTACCCTTTTACCTTTTTTGCTCCAAGCCTTTGCGCAGCCTGACACTGCTTAACGCGTTCTACCACCTTCTCTTCATTCTTCCAAAATTGTTGAGCCCCTCCTTCCCAGCCTGGGAAGGGGCACATTGTATTTTGCAGCAGTATATCCATGGTAATCCTGCCGACTACGCCAATTTTCCTGCTGCATTCAGAGTTACTGTCCCGTAGGGGCTTGAGCAGTGGCTGGGCCGAGGAAACCCTGCCGTTGAGTCGCATGGCCGACACCAGCGGCTCCCGTCACGCAGCTCCTCCTGCCCGGGGCTGTGGTTGGAGCACAGACAGACCCACAGTTTGGGACAGACTTGCCGATCCAGAGCAAATCCAGGGCAGCTCCTCTCCTGTCCCCTCCCCTCCTGTCGTGTCCCCTTCCCCCCCTCCCCTTCCCTCCCTCCCTGAGCAGGCTCAGACCCCATAAGAGTACTGCAGGATGGCAGAGCTGTGCACACACCTTGCGCTGCTGAGAGAACAGCTCCAGGTGCAATGGCCCATCTCTCCGCAGGCCCAGTGTCCTGGCTGGCTGAGGAGCAGCTGTGGTGGTGGTGGGGGCAGCTCTGTGAGGAGAGGCCCAGGCTGCCCCTGTCCAGCTGTCAACAGCTGCACCATTGGCCACGGCTGAGCCAATCAGCGGAGCCAGTGTTGGCCTGTCACAGCCAGCCTGGGGCAGGGGGTGCAGGCTGAGGGCCTGAGGAGAAACTGGTGAGAGACAGGCTGCGGGGCAGCTGGGGCGAGGGGGGAGCAGGGCCAGGGCCAGGCCCAGGGGTGCTGCAGGCACAGGAGCAGGTATCTCATTTGTAGAGAGCAGCGTCATTTTTAAGATCCAGCCAGTCGTTTCTGAGGGTCCAAGCCGCATCTTGAATGTTCAGACCCTCATTTTTATGGTGCAAAGCCCTCTTTTAGGGCCCAAAGCCTCATTTTTTGAGTCCAAAACTTTGATTCTATGGTTGAAAGCCTTCTTTTTAGGGTCCAAACCCTCACTTTTAGGGCCCCTAGCTGGATTTTTAGGGTCCACTGAGTCATTTTTGTGGTTTTAATCCCTCTTCTAGGGTAGAAAGCCTCATGCTTAGGTTCTAAACCTGTACCTTTAGGGTACTACTTCTACTTTCTAGGATCCAAAGTCTCTGCTTTAAGGTCCAAAACTGATTACAGAGCCCAAATTCTCTGCTTCGGGGCCCAAAGCCCCAGTTTTGGGATCCAACCCCTCATTTAATGGTCCAAATACTCATTTTAAGGCCCAAAGCCTCATTTTTAAGGTCCAAACCCTCATCTTAGGATCCAAAGCCTCGTTTTTAGGGCCCAAACCTAAAAGGCCACATTTTTATGGCCCAAAGGCACACTGTTAGGGATCAAAGCCTCGTTTTAGGGTCCAAAGTCTCTTTTTAGGCTCCAAAGCCTCATTTTCATGGTCGAAAGGCTCCGTTTCAGTTTGCAGAGTCTCTTTTTTAGAGTCCAAAGCCACATCTTGAGTTTCCAGAGCCTCATTTTCAGGCTCCAAACAGGCATTTTTAGGACCCAGCCAGTCGTTTTGAGGGACCAAGCTGCATCTTGAGTGTCCACACCCTCATCTTTAGGGTCCCAACCCCTCTTTTAGGGTCCAGTGCCTCATTTTCAGGGTGCAAATGTTTGATTCTAGGGTTGAAAGCCTCCTTTTTAGGGTCCAAACCCTCTTTTTTTAGGGTCATCAATCCTGATTTATAAGGTCCAAGCCCTGCTTTTAAGGTCCAAAGACTCATCTTAAGGGCCCAGAGTGTCATTTTTAAGGCCCCAAATCTGATTTTAAAGCTCCAAAGCCTAATTTTCAGGCTCCAGAGTGGCATTTTTAGGATCGAGCCGGTTGCTTTGAGGGATGAAACTGCACCTTGGGTGTCCGAACCCTCATTTTCAGGGTCCAAATCCCTCTTTTAGGGCTCAAAGCCTCATTTTCAGGGTCCAAAGCTTTGATTCTAGGCTTGAAAGCCTCCTGTTTAGGTCCCACAGCCCCACTTTGAGGGTACAAACCCCCATTTACAAGTTCCAAACCCCCTTTTTACAGCCCAAAGCCTCTTTTGAAGGGCCCAGAGCATCATTTTTAGGGCCCCAAGTCTGATTTTTGGGCCCAAACCCTCACTTTCACCTTCCAAAGCCTCATTTTCATGGTCCAAAGGCTCCATTTCAGTTTGCAAAGTCTCCTTTTTGGAGACCAAAGCCACATTTTGAGTTTCCAAAGCCTCATTTTCGGCCTCCAAAGCAGCATTTTAGGATCCAGCCAGTCGTTTTTAGGATCCAAGCCACATGTTGAGTGTCTAAAGAGCCATTGGACAGGCATGAGGGCCGGGGTGGGGGCGGGCGGGGCAGGCGGCTGTCGGTGCTGGCAGGAGCTGGTTCCCTGTTGCTCCGTGGCAGGTGTGCCGGTTTTCCTGGCACAGACGGTGGCTACTGGCGTCAGGTCTGGCTCCCAGGGATGCTGGGGCATGCAGGACGGCTGTCCGGGCGTGATGGATAGCTGCTGGTGTTGGGCCGGGCTCCCGAAGCTGCGGAGAGGTGCCTGCGGAGAGAGGAGGCTGCTGAGGCCCCGCCGCGGCTGCAGTGCAGGCTGGTGCGAGGGTGTGGGGCAGCACTGGGCACCCCATGGGATGTGGGCACCCGGTTGCATGTGGGAGCCGTGGGCACGGAGAGTTCTGTGCAGAAAACAGGGCGCCCCGCATCCCTCGGCTGGGGCTCTGCTCACCTGCCCATGGCTCATTTCCTCTCAGCCCTGACCATCCTGACCTGCCTGCTCTGCGCATGCCGGGAAGGAGACCTGACCCCGACAGACCGGGGACCAAGGCTGGGCACAGCACTGAAGGGCCAGGAGAGCCTCCTGTTCTCCTTTCTCAGCATGCCTGGCAGAGACCAGCCCTCAGCTCCCCTGCCCGTCCCTGACCAGAGAAGGTGACAGCCTTGGCTCTCTGTTTAGTGGGGTGCTCTCCATCCTCTCTTCAGAATACATATACACGTAGATACGTACCCCTGCGCAGACAAAACCCCTGCCTGTGCTGAGAACACACACGCTGGCAGTGTTGGGGTGCAGATGGGACAGACTGACTCTCTTTCTCCAGAAACATCCCTTGTTGTTTTTACTTTCTGACCTAGCTCTGCCTACGTCTGTCGCTGGGTCTGCTCTTGTCGAGGCAGGGTCACTTTTAACTAACCCTTGCAACAGTAAGAAGGGCTTTCCGAAAAGAATGCCCATGAATTGAGAGGCCAGTTAAAACATCTTACAGCACACATCTCCGTGGAGTCTAGCCAATAAGTAATTCAGCACTCCAGAATACCCTACCTCTGAGTGCTTCATGGCCAACAGCAGCCATCTCATACAGAAGTTTGGTAAAAAACCTCCCAACAACTCACTGTTTTCTCTTCCTCCACAGACGGATCACACAACAAAATACCATCCCAAGCAGCACGGAGCCCAGGATTGCCACAGCGCCTTCTATGCAGTACTTCTGGAAATCTTCCGGATCCGCAGCATTTGAGTTTCTCTTGCCATCCGCTCCTGGAGGAACAATTCTGCACGTGAGTATGTCCTGCGCACTACTGGTAATCCCACAGGAGGTCTGACATTGCCAGGAAATGTTCTTTCTCACTTTGTTAGCATCTCTGAATGAGTGAACATCCTGGGGCTGAAACATTTCCTTGGTTGCAGCCTAAACAAAGGAACCTCCCAAAGCTGTTGCAAATCAATGCACTCTGGAGTCTCTCTTCCTCCTCTCAGCTTTGCTTACGCTCTGGGATGGCCGTAATCCAGTTTTCCCAGTGTCATGGGTTTGCTCCCCCTTCTTGGCCACCCTTCGCATTTGCACACAATCTCTTTTGTGCTCGCCCACCTTCATTCTCCGAGGCTTGCTAGCGCTGCTGCCTGGAGGCTCTCTCTGACCCTTTGGGACAAGTTGTCCCACTGAACAGAACCCATGAGGCCAGATGGAGAGCATGTGGTGGAGCGCAGCTGTTTGACCAGTTGCCCCTTTGAGTGAGATGGACAAACGCCATCCCTGCGTCGGGGAGCGTCACTCCCCAGCCCAGCACCCACACCCTGAGGGGACGGAGTCAGGCCCTCTCAGGAGACACCTGAACCTTGCTCTCCCCCTTTGCCTTTTCTCCAGCATGGGCACCGCTTGCATGCCTCCAGTTTTCAGGACTTGTCTCCCACTTATGGCCCCCTGCAAGACTGCTCAGTACCTGGGTTCTTTTGAAAAAATTCATATATCCTGGCGCGGTGGGCTTCCCTGGGGTTGGACAGCACTGCCAAGAAACAGAGAAGGGTAAAGCCTCAGCATGGCTCAAGCACAGAGCATGCAGAAGGATGGTGCAGGTTCCCTGAGCCCATGCCTGATCTGTCAATGAATCCCTTTGGACCTCAGTTCACAGGAGGGATCGCCCTCTGTTGTGCCTAGGGCCTCTAGGGACTCATGGCAAGCTCCGGGCTGCTGGTTCTGAGGAGGTACATTTGATCAAGAGTCACATTTCCCATCATCTACTGAACGTGCTTCAGGTGGCCTCGTTCCCAAAATGGCGGAGTTCTGAAATTCCCGTGAATGGGGTGCGGTGGGAGGTGAGCATTTCACTGCATCTAGAGAGGGTTACGAGTGTCTCTCTGGCACACTGATGGCAATAACCTCCACACCCCAGAGACGACAGTCATCCTCAGAGAGCTGTTCCTGGCTTCGTTTAGAACGCTTGCTCTGTACTAATAGTTTGGCTGCTGACATAATGTGCAGTAGCAGGCACCAGCCGAAGAGCCTGCAGACACCCAGTGATTTGATATATGACACCGCATGGCTGAGGGACAGAAATTACCTGGCATGCCTGTTGGCTGAATTGCCCCTGATTTTCATCAGAGACTGGCACTGCATGACTGCCTCCTTCCTGAAGCGCCTCCTTCTCCACAGTCTCACGGTCCATCTCTTTAGAAAGAAAGTGCATCAGTTTAATTAGAAGTAACTGTTCCTTGTCAGGAACACGGTTACCTTCAGAAGGCAAAATACATCAATAATGCTTAGAAACAAAGCCTGGGCATTTGGGGTGCACCTCATCACTAGTCCAAACAATGTGTCATTCATGGAGAAAAATTAGAGAGCTAGACACTTTCCAGTTTACCAGTGGACGGTAAAACCCGACCTGCTGAAAGACTAGGAGACTGCATGTCATCTTCTTGTTCACACTTAGTGCATTTTTGGCAAACTGCAAGATGATAGTAAATTACTTCCTTCAGAGAGGACAGGAAGACACTGTAGCCAGTTCAGCTGGGGAAGGAGCCTTTTGGAGAAGCACGTCGCATCATGCGAACTCCATCACACGGTAGGGGTAACAGACACGCGCACACAGTGGACTGAACCCCAAGCTCTTGCAGTCTTGAAATTGAGCGTCAGTGCAGCAAGGCTCTGATCGATCCCTTTCTGCTTGTGTTGGCTACAGCTTGTCCATATATGTGTCTAAGACCTCAGCTTCCCAAGTCTTCTGGTTAAGAGTGATATATACCCACCATGTGCAGCTTTATCCAATTCTTTCAGGATTTCCTGTAGGACTTGTGATGACCTCTGGGAAGATTTCTCTGTTTTGGCATTATACTTTGCCCTTTGAGGACCTTAACAGAAAGTATGAAGTTCAATTTCTCACTAATAAAATACTGAAAACCAGTGCATAGTCTGTGAAGTCAGTCAAGACGGACTACTCACCCCTGGGATGCCAGGTGAGCTCCAGCGCAGGATCCAGCCGAGGAGCTGGAGCTGGAGCTGGAGCCACATCTGCAACCAAACACCCATGAGAAGTTCTCATCCTACCTTGTGATATACACTGTCATAACTGACCAGCAGAACATATGAGGGGATCACGTAATGACATGGCACACACAGTGCAGGTCTATATTCTCACACCCGCAAGACATGGCTCTCTCACATTTGGGCTTTGAGCTGGCAGCTCTCAAAAAAGCCATGACGTACCCATGCGATCTCCCAGCGTGTCAGCCCTCGAACCCAGCTGGGATGCTGGATATCCATCAACTCCAGCCACATCTGTAAACAAACAGAAGAGAGCAGCTCCCGTGAAGTATTTCAATATCCTTCTTCAGACCTGAACGGCAGTGAATGCAGTTCAAACGTGGGATTGCTCCATGGCACTCATCTCTCCCTTCCAGTCAGGACCATCGTGCAGACAGTTACTGGGTGCCTGGACCATGCTGATCCAAAACAAACCATGCATGGGGCTGTCAGGAGAAAGGACTCCCTGGAGCTCACACCAGCTCTAAACTCAACCCCAACAAGCCTGCTGGTGTTGCAGCAGGCCCTGGAAGCAGCACAGGCTCGGAGAAGCTGGCAAAGACAGCTTCGCAAGGCAAAGTGCCCCAGGGCACGTCACTGAGCCCAACCCATTCCCTCTCTGCTCTTCTGCATGTCTGAGCATTGGCCGAGAAAATACTAAGTAAAATGTCATATGAACAGAGTATTAAAACCTCAGTGCTCACTCATTCAAGTGACATACCTTTGGGATCGCCTTGAGGATCCCGGACGAAATCCGGCTGAGATGTCAGGTAGCCATCGCCTGCAGGCACAGCTGTAATCAAGCATGTTTCCATTAGATGTTGCGATCTACTTCTTTCTCAGTGACCCGCAGTGACTGGAGGTGGGTCAGGTCATGACGTGGGACGCAGACATGGGAGGAGCTTTGCAAAGCTGCAGAGGGGCCTGAGTGACCTGTTGCTGGCACCTGGAAGGACTCAAAATGCCCTTTCCAGGCCATGTGCAACATGCCTCAAGGACTGGATGGACAAAGATAAGGCCCCTCGGGGATTTCTTACTGGGATATCTCTCCTGTGCACAGAGGAAGCCCACATGAAAGCACTGGAGGAAACAAATGATCATTTGCACGTCTTGTGGAGAAGAGCCCGCTGGCCAGGGAGAGGCTGCACCAGCGCTGCCCCATCTGTTCCCCCGGGCTGCAGGCTGGGGCTGTGTGTCAGAGACCTGGGTTTGCCCAAGGAGAGCACTGCAGGGCTAGAACAGGAATGCTCCCATCTTCCTGAGTGGACATCTCCCGAGGACAGACGTCTCTGAGGCTGAAAGCTGGGACCCAGCCGGCGAGCAGCAGAGCCACGGCCCTGGGCACAGCTGTGACCATGCCGGGGAGAAGTGCTCCTGCGGGCTATTCCCTGGTCCTGCTGTGCAGCTCTGGTCCCGACATGCAGGCTGGGGAAAGGCTGCCTCGGGGCAGGGCGGTGCAGGGCTGGCTCTAGGAACGGTTTCTCACCCCGCGGTGCCACTCCTGGCCCCACTGTTCACCTGGAAAATCCCTGTGCAGTGGCCGCAGCCCCCTGTGCCTCCACGCAGGGTGTCTGCCTCCCGCTTGCCTGCGGAGCTGGCCACGGCTCATGCGGCTCAGCCGAGCCCAGCTGCTCTCCTGGCCCTGCCCCACCACGACCCTGGCCCCACTGCCACCCCGAGGTGCGGTGGGCGCCGCTCCACGCTGCCCAGGGCTGTGTGCTGACCCTTGCCTGCCTGCCTACCTAATCCCCGTGCTCGCCATGGAGCAGCCCAGGTGTCCTGGGCTCGCAGGGCCACCAAGAGGAAAAAAGTAAGGAGGTGGGTGGGGGCCCATGCCCCCCGTGACTGCACCATGCTGCTGCTGCTGCTGCTGCTGCTGCTGCTGCTGCTGCTGCTGCTGGAGCAATGCCTGCGGCACAGCAGAGCACATCAGGGCGTGGCATGGCGGGGCTCTGTGACCTCACAGCTCGGCCTCCCCACTGCAGCCACGCCCCGGGGTGCCGCCCCTCCCCAAACACCGTCCCCTGGAAGACCCTGCTCCCACATGTCATTTTGGGAGGGTGGGGCTCCCAGAGGGGAGGGAGGCTCAGATTGCTCAACTAGAACTTAATCTGACTACTGCCGTAGAAGACAATAAAAAATGTTTCTATAAATACTTTAGCAACAAAAGGAGGGCTAAGGAGAATCTCCCATCTTTTGTTGGATGCAGAGGACAAAGCGTGAGGCTGAGGCTGCGTGACAAAGGCTGAGGAAAAGGCTGAGGTACTTAATGCATTCTTTGCCTCAGTCTTTAATAGTAAGAGCAGTTGTTCTTGGGGTACCCAGCCCCCTGAGGTGGAAGACAGGGAGCAGAAAGAAGCCCGCATAATCCAAGGGGCAATGGTTAGTGACGTGCTACACCACTTAGACAGACATAAGTCTGTGGGGCTGGATGGGATCCACCCAAGGGTACTGTGGAGGCTGGCAGAAGTGCACACCAAGCCACTTTCGATCGTTTATGAGTGGTCCTGGCTAACTGGGGAGGTCCCAGTTGACTGGAGGTTAGCAAATGTGACGCCCATCTACAAGAAGGGCCGGAAAGAGGATCCGGGGAACTACAGGCCTGTCAGTCTGACCTTGGTGCCAGGGAAGGTTATGGAGCAGATCGTCTTGAGTGCCATCTCATGGCTTGTACAGGACAACCAGGTTGTCAGGCCCAGTCAGCATGGGTTTATGAATGGCAGGTCCTGCTAGACCACAACCCCCCTTGACCACAACTCCCCTTGCCGCATTTTGCAGACATCTACTTCAACTGGAGTCGTCTTCTTTCAGGATTCCTGTGAACACAAAAAGGAAACAAACGTGCTCGGTTGTATTTAACCAGCAGGGTTAAAAAGAGGGTGAGATCCACTGGCTGTTAATCTGGTGTACTTCTCCTGCCAAGGCAGCCATCCAGGGGTGGGCAGCTCCCTGTATCAGTGTCACTATTTCAGTCATGTTTGGAACTGCGGCAGCCAGGGGTGCAGTATTAGTGTTTAGCTGTCGGTAAGCCACTGTAAAATGCCATGGCCCGGTTGGTTTCTTTACTGGCCACACTGGTGAATTGTAAGGCGAGTGAGTCCTTTCAATGATGCCTCTTTTTTCCAATTCTGTTACCACCCCGTCGATCCCCATAAGCGCTGCTGCTGGAGACGGATATTGCCGAACATTAGTGATTTTAGAGGGGGGTGAGGGTATAGGTGTTTGTAACAGGCTCAATTTCACTATGCCTGATTCCTTTTTATTGCTCGCAAAACTCCACACGGTTCCATCGGGGAGTCTCCACATTCGCTCGCCCAGTACGTCAAATCCCAGAACGTTAGTGTACGCAGCACTGCCTAATACCTCTACCCTGGTTAATCTTCGTTCCTCCGGCAACCAGAGTGAAATTCTTGCAGTAGCGCATTCCTTTTCCACACCATCAATTCCTGTGAATTTAACACTGCCTCAGCCAGGTCTTATGCCCAGGGCTTGTGCTGTTTCATGGATAATTACTGACAATTGGGCCCCGGTGTCAATGAGAAAGTTTACCAATATTTTTCGTGGTCCAATGGGAATGGCACTGATAGGGTCAGAGTGTTCATCAGAGAGCCACTGAATTGCTAATACCCGCCGAGCAGGGTGGCTCACTGCCATCCCTGGGGATGAAAGTTGAGATTCCACCTCGTCAATTAGGCCTGGTGCAGAAGGTGCACTTTCCTTGTGGGTTGGGGGTTTTCCAGCTAGGCAATTCTCCCTGGCTGGGTTATTCTTTTTACCCAGAGACTGGACCAATGGTGACCATGGAATTGTTCGCACAGTAGTGCCGATTTCGTCACCGTCATCAACAGCAGTCTCAGTTTTAACCAAAGGTTGCAAGGAAATCAACTGGGGCTTGGAATCGGAGGTCCCTTCGACCTCATCATCATCATCATCATCACTGTCAAACCAAAGATCACCATCCCAAATTTCAGGGTTTGCACCACGCATTAATCTACGAATCTGCTTAACTGGAGCAGAAGGTTGCATTTTGTCTAGCAGCCGATTAACCCTTTCCAGCAATTGTTTAAGATGATTATTCTCACTCATGAGTTTATTATTCTCATTCACACGTTTATTATTCTCACGCACAAGTTCACCATTCTCACTCACAGGTTTATAATTTTCACTCAGGAGTTTATCAGCTCGGTTTCTTAGTGCTTTTCCTGTCTCCCTCTCAAAGGCCAATGATGACTTCAACACCTCATTTTCCGATTCTAAAGTTGAATATTCCACATTGGAAATTAGTTTGGGAGCAGGGGTTTTCTTAGCTTCTGGCTGAGCAGAAGGCTCCTAACACTGCACAAATTACCCTTTTACCTTTTTTTGCTCCAAGCCTTTGCGCAGCCTGACACTGCTTAACGCGTTCTACCACCTTCTCTTCATTCTTCCAAAATTGTTGAGCCCCCTCCTTCCCAGCCTGGGAAGGGGCACATTTGTATTTTTGCAGCAGTATATCCATGGTAATCCTGCCGACTACGCCAATTTTCCTGCTGCATTCAGAGTTACTGTCGCGTAGGAGTCTGAGGAGTGGCTGGGGGGAGGAAACCCTGCCGTTGAGTCGCATGGCCGACACCAGCGGCTCCCGTCACGCAGCTCCTCCTGCCCGGGGCTGTGGTTGGAGCACAGACAGACCCACAGTTTGGGACAGACTTGCCGATCCAGAGCAAATCCAGGGCAGCTCCTCTCCTGTCCCCTCCCCTCCTGTCGTGTCCCCTTCCCCCCCTCCCCTTCCCTCCCTCCCTGAGCAGGCTCAGACCCCATAAGAGTACTGCAGGATGGCAGAGCTGTGCACACACCTTGCGCTGCTGAGAGAACAGCTCCAGGTGCAATGGCCCATCTCTCCGCAGGCCCAGTGTCCTGGCTGGCTGAGGAGCAGCTGTGGTGGTGGGGGGCAGCTCTGTGAGGAGAGGCCCAGGCTGCCCCTGTCCAGCTGTCAACAGCTGCACCATTGGCCACGGCTGAGCCAATCAGCGGAGCCAGTGTTGGCCTGTCACAGCCAGCCTGGGGCAGGGGGGGTGCAGGCTGAGGGGCCTGAGGAGAAACTGGTGAGAGACAGGCTGCGGGGCAGCTGGGGCGAGGGGGGGGGAGCAGGGCCAGGGCCAGGCCCAGGGGTGCTGCAGGCACAGGAGCAGGTATCTCATTTGTAGAGAGCAGCGTCATTTTTAAGATCCAGCCAGTCGTTTCTGAGGGTCCAAGCCGCATCTTGAATGTTCAGACCCTCATTTTTATGGTGCAAAGCCCTCTTTTAGGGCCCAAAGCCTCATTTTTTGAGTCCAAAACTTTGATTCTATGGTTGAAAGCCTTCTTTTTAGGGTCCAAACCCTCACTTTTAGGGCCCCTAGCTGGATTTTTAGGGTCCACTGAGTCATTTTTGTGGTTTTAATCCCTCTTCTAGGGTAGAAAGCCTCATGCTTAGGTTCTAAACCTGTACCTTTAGGGTACTACTTCTACTTTCTAGGATCCAAAGTCTCTGCTTTAAGGTCCAAAACTGATTACAGAGCCCAAATTCTCTGCTTCGGGGCCCAAAGCCCCAGTTTTGGGATCCAACCCCTCATTTAATGGTCCAAATACTCATTTTAAGGCCCAAAGCCTCATTTTTAAGGTCCAAACCCTCATCTTAGGATCCAAAGCCTCGTTTTTAGGGCCCAAACCTAAAAGGCCACATTTTTATGGCCCAAAGGCACACTGTTAGGGATCAAAGCCTCGTTTTAGGGTCCAAAGTCTCTTTTTAGGCTCCAAAGCCTCATTTTCATGGTCGAAAGGCTCCGTTTCAGTTTGCAGAGTCTCTTTTTTAGAGTCCAAAGCCACATCTTGAGTTTCCAGAGCCTCATTTTCAGGCTCCAAACAGGCATTTTAGGACCCAGCCAGTCGTTTTGAGGGACCAAGCTGCATCTTGAGTGTCCACACCCTCATCTTTAGGGTCCCAACCCCTCTTTTAGGGTCCAGTGCCTCATTTTCAGGGTGCAAATGTTTGATTCTAGGGTTGAAAGCCTCCTTTTTAGGGTCCAAACCCTCTTTTTTTAGGGTCATCAATCCTGATTTATAAGGTCCAAGCCCTGCTTTTAAGGTCCAAAGACTCATCTTAAGGGCCCAGAGTGTCATTTTTAAGGCCCCAAATCTGATTTTAAAGCTCCAAAGCCTAATTTTCAGGCTCCAGAGTGGCATTTTTAGGATCGAGCCGGTTGCTTTGAGGGATGAAACTGCACCTTGGGTGTCCGAACCCTCATTTTCAGGGTCCAAATCCCTCTTTTAGGGCTCAAAGCCTCATTTTCAGGGTCCAAAGCTTTGATTCTAGGCTTGAAAGCCTCCTGTTTAGGTCCCACAGCCCCACTTTGAGGGTACAAACCCCCATTTACAAGTTCCAAACCCCCTTTTTACAGCCCAAAGCCTCTTTTGAAGGGCCCAGAGCATCATTTTTAGGGCCCCAAGTCTGATTTTTGGGCCCAAACCCTCACTTTCACCTTCCAAAGCCTCATTTTCATGGTCCAAAGGCTCCATTTCAGTTTGCAAAGTCTCCTTTTTGGAGACCAAAGCCACATTTTGAGTTTCCAAAGCCTCATTTTCGGCCTCCAAAGCAGCATTTTAGGATCCAGCCAGTCGTTTTTAGGATCCAAGCCACATGTTGAGTGTCTAAAGAGCCATTGGACAGGCATGAGGGCCGGGGTGGGGGCGGGCGGGGCAGGCGGCTGTCGGTGCTGGCAGGAGCTGGTTCCCTGTTGCTCCGTGGCAGGTGTGCCGGTTTTCCTGGCACAGACGGTGGCTACTGGCGTCAGGTCTGGCTCCCAGGGATGCTGGGGCATGCAGGACGGCTGTCCGGGCGTGATGGATAGCTGCTGGTGTTGGGCCGGGCTCCCGAAGCTGCGGAGAGGTGCCTGCGGAGAGAGGAGGCTGCTGAGGCCCCGCCGCGGCTGCAGTGCAGGCTGGTGCGAGGGTGTGGGGCAGCACTGGGCACCCCATGGGATGTGGGCACCCGGTTGCATGTGGGAGCCGTGGGCACGGAGAGTTCTGTGCAGAAAACAGGGCGCCCCGCATCCCTCGGCTGGGGCTCTGCTCACCTGCCCATGGCTCATTTCCTCTCAGCCCTGACCATCCTGACCTGCCTGCTCTGCGCATGCCGGGAAGGAGACCTGACCCGACAGACCGAGGGGACCAAGGCTGGGCACAGCACTGAAGGGCCAGGAGAGCCTCCTGTTCTCCTTTCTCAGCATGCCTGGCAGAGACCAGCCCTCAGCTCCCCTGCCCGTCCCTGACCAGAGAAGGTGACAGCCTTGGCTCTCTGTTTAGTGGGGTGCTCTCCATCCTCTCTTCAGAATACATATACACGTAGATACGTACCCCTGCGCAGACAAAACCCCTGCCTGTGCTGAGAACACACACGCTGGCAGTGTTGGGGTGCAGATGGGACAGACTGACTCTCTTTCTCCAGAAACATCCCTTGTTGTTTTTACTTTCTGACCTAGCTCTGCCTACGTCTGTCGCTGGGTCTGCTCTTGTCGAGGCAGGGTCACTTTTAACTAACCCTTGCAACAGTAAGAAGGGCTTTCCGAAAAGAATGCCCATGAATTGAGAGGCCAGTTAAAACATCTTACAGCACACATCTCCGTGGAGTCTAGCCAATAAGTAATTCAGCACTCCAGAATACCCTACCTCTGAGTGCTTCATGGCCAACAGCAGCCATCTCATACAGAAGTTTGGTAAAAAACCTCCCAACAACTCACTGTTTTCTCTTCCTCCACAGACGGATCACACAACAAAATACCATCCCAAGCAGCACGGAGCCCAGGATTGCCACAGCGCCTTCTATGCAGTACTTCTGGAAATCTTCCGGATCCGCAGCATTTGAGTTTCTCTTGCCATCCGCTCCTGGAGGAACAATTCTGCACGTGAGTATGTCCTGCGCACTACTGGTAATCCCACAGGAGGTCTGACATTGCCAGGAAATGTTCTTTCTCACTTTGTTAGCATCTCTGAATGAGTGAACATCCTGGGGCTGAAACATTTCCTTGGTTGCAGCCTAAACAAAGGAACCTCCCAAAGCTGTTGCAAATCAATGCACTCTGGAGTCTCTCTTCCTCCTCTCAGCTTTGCTTACGCTCTGGGATGGCCGTAATCCAGTTTTCCCAGTGTCATGGGTTTGCTCCCCCTTCTTGGCCACCCTTCGCATTTGCACACAATCTCTTTTGTGCTCGCCCACCTTCATTCTCCGAGGCTTGCTAGCGCTGCTGCCTGGAGGCTCTCTCTGACCCTTTGGGACAAGTTGTCCCACTGAACAGAACCCATGAGGCCAGATGGAGAGCATGTGGTGGAGCGCAGCTGTTTGACCAGTTGCCCCTTTGAGTGAGATGGACAAACGCCATCCCTGCGTCGGGGAGCGTCACTCCCCAGCCCAGCACCCACACCCTGAGGGGACGGAGTCAGGCCCTCTCAGGAGACACCTGAACCTTGCTCTCCCCCTTTGCCTTTTCTCCAGCATGGGCACCGCTTGCATGCCTCCAGTTTTCAGGACTTGTCTCCCACTTATGGCCCCCTGCAAGACTGCTCAGTACCTGGGTTCTTTTGAAAAAATTCATATATCCTGGCGCGGTGGGCTTCCCTGGGGTTGGACAGCACTGCCAAGAAACAGAGAAGGGTAAAGCCTCAGCATGGCTCAAGCACAGAGCATGCAGAAGGATGGTGCAGGTTCCCTGAGCCCATGCCTGATCTGTCAATGAATCCCTTTGGACCTCAGTTCACAGGAGGGATCGCCCTCTGTTGTGCCTAGGGCCTCTAGGGACTCATGGCAAGCTCCGGGCTGCTGGTTCTGAGGAGGTACATTTGATCAAGAGTCACATTTCCCATCATCTACTGAACGTGCTTCAGGTGGCCTCGTTCCCAAAATGGCGGAGTTCTGAAATTCCCGTGAATGGGGTGCGGTGGGAGGTGAGCACTTCACTGCATCTAGAGAGGGTTACGAGTGTCTCTCTGGCACACTGATGGCAATAACCTCCACACCCCAGAGACGACAGTCATCCTCAGAGAGCTGTTCCTGGCTTCGTTTAGAACGCTTGCTCTGTACTAATAGTTTGGCTGCTGACATAATGTGCAGTAGCAGGCACCAGGGAAGAGCCTGCAGACACCCAGTGATTTGATATATGACACCGCATGGCTGAGGGACAGAAATTACCTGGCATGCCTGTTGGCTGAATTGCCCCTGATTTTCATCAGAGACTGGCACTGCATGACTGCCTCCTTCCTGAAGCGCCTCCTTCTCCACAGTCTCACGGTCCATCTCTTTAGAAAGAAAGTGCATCAGTTTAATTAGAAGTAACTGTTCCTTGTCAGGAACACGGTTACCTTCAGAAGGCAAAATACATCAATAATGCTTAGAAACAAAGCCTGGGCATTTGGGGTGCACCTCATCACTAGTCCAAACAATGTGTCATTCATGGAGAAAAATTAGAGAGCTAGACACTTTCCAGTTTACCAGTGGACGGTAAAACCCGACCTGCTGAAAGACTAGGAGACTGCATGTCATCTTCTTGTTCACACTTAGTGCATTTTTGGCAAACTGCAAGATGATAGTAAATTACTTCCTTCAGAGAGGACAGGAAGACACTGTAGCCAGTTCAGCTGGGGAAGGAGCCTTTTGGAGAAGCACGTCGCATCATGCGAACTCCATCACACGGTAGGGGTAACAGACACGCGCACACAGTGGACTGAACCCCAAGCTCTTGCAGTCTTGAAATTGAGCGTCAGTGCAGCAAGGCTCTGATCGATCCCTTTCTGCTTGTGTTGGCTACAGCTTGTCCATATATGTGTCTAAGACCTCAGCTTCCCAAGTCTTCTGGTTAAGAGTGATATATACCCACCATGTGCAGCTTTATCCAATTCTTTCAGGATTTCCTGTAGGACTTGTGATGACCTCTGGGAAGATTTCTCTGTTTTGGCATTATACTTTGCCCTTTGAGGACCTTAACAGAAAGTATGAAGTTCAATTTCTCACTAATAAAATACTGAAAACCAGTGCATAGTCTGTGAAGTCAGTCAAGACGGACTACTCACCCCTGGGATGCCAGGTGAGCTCCAGCGCAGGATCCAGCCGAGGAGCTGGAGCTGGAGCTGGAGCCACATCTGCAACCAAACACCCATGAGAAGTTCTCATCCTACCTTGTGATATACACTGTCATAACTGACCAGCAGAACATATGAGGGGATCACGTAATGACATGGCACACACAGTGCAGGTCTATATTCTCACACCCGCAAGACATGGCTCTCTCACATTTGGGCTTTGAGCTGGCAGCTCTCAAAAAAGCCATGACGTACCCATGCGATCTCCCAGCGTGTCAGCCCTCGAACCCAGCTGGGATGCTGGATATCCATCAACTCCAGCCACATCTGTAAACAAACAGAAGAGAGCAGCTCCCGTGAAGTATTTCAATATCCTTCTTCAGACCTGAACGGCAGTGAATGCAGTTCAAACGTGGGATTGCTCCATGGCACTCATCTCTCCCTTCCAGTCAGGACCATCGTGCAGACAGTTACTGGGTGCCTGGACCATGCTGATCCAAAACAAACCATGCATGGGGCTGTCAGGAGAAAGGACTCCCTGGAGCTCACACCAGCTCTAAACTCAACCCCAACAAGCCTGCTGGTGTTGCAGCAGGCCCTGGAAGCAGCACAGGCTCGGAGAAGCTGGCAAAGACAGCTTCGCAAGGCAAAGTGCCCCAGGGCACGTCACTGAGCCCAACCCATTCCCTCTCTGCTCTTCTGCATGTCTGAGCATTGGCCGAGAAAATACTAAGTAAAATGTCATATGAACAGAGTATTAAAACCTCAGTGCTCACTCATTCAAGTGACATACCTTTGGGATCGCCTTGAGGATCCCGGACGAAATCCGGCTGAGATGTCAGGTAGCCATCGCCTGCAGGCACAGCTGTAATCAAGCATGTTTCCATTAGATGTTGCGATCTACTTCTTTCTCAGTGACCCGCAGTGACTGGAGGTGGGTCAGGTCATGACGTGGGACGCAGACATGGGAGGAGCTTTGCAAAGCTGCAGAGGGGCCTGAGTGACCTGTTGCTGGCACCTGGAAGGACTCAAAATGCCCTTTCCAGGCCATGTGCAACATGCCTCAAGGACTGGATGGACAAAGATAAGGCCCCTCGGGGATTTCTTACTGGGATATCTCTCCTGTGCACAGAGGAAGCCCACATGAAAGCACTGGAGGAAACAAATGATCATTTGCACGTCTTGTGGAGAAGAGCCCGCTGGCCAGGGAGAGGCTGCACCAGCGCTGCCCCATCTGTTCCCCCGGGCTGCAGGCTGGGGCTGTGTGTCAGAGACCTGGGTTTGCCCAAGGAGAGCACTGCAGGGCTAGAACAGGAATGCTCCCATCTTCCTGAGTGGACATCTCCCGAGGACAGACGTCTCTGAGGCTGAAAGCTGGGACCCAGCCGGCGAGCAGCAGAGCCACGGCCCTGGGCACAGCTGTGACCATGCCGGGGAGAAGTGCTCCTGCGGGCTATTCCCTGGTCCTGCTGTGCAGCTCTGGTCCCGACATGCAGGCTGGGGAAAGGCTGCCTCGGGGCAGGGCGGTGCAGGGCTGGCTCTAGGAACGGTTTCTCACCCCGCGGTGCCACTCCTGGCCCCACTGTTCACCTGGAAAATCCCTGTGCAGTGGCCGCAGCCCCCTGTGCCTCCACGCAGGGTGTCTGCCTCCCGCTTGCCTGCGGAGCTGGCCACGGCTCATGCGGCTCAGCCGAGCCCAGCTGCTCTCCTGGCCCTGCCCCACCACGACCCTGGCCCCACTGCCACCCCGAGGTGCGGTGGGCGCCGCTCCACGCTGCCCAGGGCTGTGTGCTGACCCTTGCCTGCCTGCCTACCTAATCCCGTGCTCGCCATGGAGCAGCCCAGGTGTCCTGGGCTCGCAGAACCACCAAGAGGAAAAAGTAAGGAGGTGGGTGGGGGCCCATGCCCCCCGTGACTGCACCATGCTGCTGCTGCTGCTGCTGCTGCTGCTGCTGCTGCTGCTGCTGCTGCTGCTGGAGCAATGCCTGCGGCACAGCAGAGCACATCAGGGCGTGGCATGGCGGGGCTCTGTGACCTCACAGCTCGGCCTCCCCACTGCAGCCACGCCCCCGGGGTGCCGCCCCTCCCCCAAACACCGTCCCCTGGAAGACCCTGCTCCCACATGTCATTTTGGGAGGGTGGGGCTCCCAGAGGAGGGAGGCTCAGATTGCTCAACTAGAACTTAATCTGACTACTGCCGTAGAAGACAATAAAAAATGTTTCTATAAATACTTTAGCAACAAAAGGAGGGCTAAGGAGAATCTCCCATCTTTTGTTGGATGCAGAGGACAAAGCGTGAGGCTGAGGCTGCGTGACAAAGGCTGAGGAAAAGGCTGAGGTACTTAATGCATTCTTTGCCTCAGTCTTTAATAGTAAGAGCAGTTGTTCTTGGGGTACCCAGCCCCCTGAGGTGGAAGACAGGGAGCAGAAAGAAGCCCGCATAATCCAAGGGGCAATGGTTAGTGACGTGCTACACCACTTAGACAGACATAAGTCTGTGGGGCTGGATGGGATCCACCCAAGGGTACTGTGGAGGCTGGCAGAAGTGCACACCAAGCCACTTTCGATCGTTTATGAGTGGTCCTGGCTAACTGGGGAGGTCCCAGTTGACTGGAGGTTAGCAAATGTGACGCCCATCTACAAGAAGGGCCGGAAAGAGGATCCGGGGAACTACAGGCCTGTCAGTCTGACCTTGGTGCCAGGGAAGGTTATGGAGCAGATCGTCTTGAGTGCCATCTCATGGCTTGTACAGGACAACCAGGTTGTCAGGCCCAGTCAGCATGGGTTTATGAATGGCAGGTCCTGCTAGACCACAACCCCCCTTGACCACAACTCCCCTTGCCGCATTTTGCAGACATCTACTTCAACTGGAGTCGTCTTCTTTCAGGATTCCTGTGAACACAAAAAGGAAACAAACGTGCTCGGTTGTATTTAACCAGCAGGGTTAAAAAGGGTGAGATCCACTGGCTGTTAATCTGGTGTACTTCTCCTGCCAAGGCAGCCATCCAGGGGTGGGCAGCTCCCTGTATCAGTGTCACTATTTCAGTCATGTTTGGAACTGCGGCAGCCAGGGGTGCAGTATTAGTGTTTAGCTGTCGGTAAGCCACTGTAAAATGCCATGGCCCGGTTGGTTTCTTTACTGGCCACACTGGTGAATTGTAAGGCGAGTGAGTCCTTTCAATGATGCCTCTTTTTCCAATTCTGTTACCACCCCGTCGATCCCCATAGCGCTGCTGCTGGAGACGGATATTGCCGAACATTAGTGATTTTAGAGGGGGGTGAGGGTATAGGTGTTTGTAACAGGCTCAATTTCACTATGCCTGATTCCTTTTTATTGCTCGCAAAACTCCACACGGTTCCATCGGGAGTCTCCACATTCGCTCGCCCAGTACGTCAAATCCCAGAACGTTAGTGTACGCAGCACTGCCTAATACCTCTACCCTGGTTAATCTTCGTTCCTCCGGCAACCAGAGTGAAATTCTTGCAGTAGCGCATTCCTTTTCCACACCATCAATTCCTGTGAATTTAACACTGCCTCAGCCAGGTCTTATGCCCAGGGCTTGTGCTGTTTCATGGATAATTACTGACAATTGGGCCCCGGTGTCAATGAGAAAGTTTACCAATATTTTTCGTGGTCCAATGGGAATGGCACTGATAGGGTCAGAGTGTTCATCAGAGAGCCACTGAATTGCTAATACCCGCCGAGCAGGGTGGCTCACTGCCATCCCTGGGGATGAAAGTTGAGATTCCACCTCGTCAATTAGGCCTGGTGCAGAAGGTGCACTTTCCTTGTGGGTTGGGGGTTTTCCAGCTAGGCAATTCTCCCTGGCTGGGTTATTCTTTTACCCAGAGACTGGACCAATGGTGACCATGGAATTGTTCGCACAGTAGTGCCGATTTCGTCACCGTCATCAACAGCAGTCTCAGTTTTAACCAAAGGTTGCAAGGAAATCAACTGGGGCTTGGAATCGGAGGTCCCTTCGACCTCATCATCATCATCATCATCACTGTCAAACCAAAGATCACCATCCCAAATTTCAGGGTTTGCACCACGCATTAATCTACGAATCTGCTTAACTGGAGCAGAAGGTTGCATTTTGTCTAGCAGCCGATTAACCCTTTCCAGCAATTGTTTAAGATGATTATTCTCACTCATGAGTTTATTATTCTCATTCACACGTTTATTATTCTCACGCACAAGTTCACCATTCTCACTCACAGGTTTATAATTTTCACTCAGGAGTTTATCAGCTCGGTTTCTTAGTGCTTTTCCTGTCTCCCTCTCAAAGGCCAATGATGACTTCAACACCTCATTTTCCGATTCTAAAGTTGAATATTCCACATTGGAAATTAGTTTGGGAGCAGGGGTTTTCTTAGCTTCTGGCTGAGCAGAAGGCTCCTAACACTGCACAAATTACCCTTTTACCTTTTTTGCTCCAAGCCTTTGCGCAGCCTGACACTGCTTAACGCGTTCTACCACCTTCTCTTCATTCTTCCAAAATTGTTGAGCCCCTCCTTCCCAGCCTGGGAAGGGGCACATTTGTATTTTTGCAGCAGTATATCCATGGTAATCCTGCCGACTACGCCAATTTTCCTGCTGCATTCAGAGTTACTGTCGCGTAGGAGTCTGAGGAGTGGCTGGGGGGAGGAAACCCTGCCGTTGAGTCGCATGGCCGACACCAGCGGCTCCCGTCACGCAGCTCCTCCTGCCCGGGGCTGTGGTTGGAGCACAGACAGACCCACAGTTTGGGACAGACTTGCCGATCCAGAGCAAATCCAGGGCAGCTCCTCTCCTGTCCCCTCCCCTCCTGTCGTGTCCCCTTCCCCCCCTCCCCTTCCCTCCCTCCCTGAGCAGGCTCAGACCCCATAAGAGTACTGCAGGATGGCAGAGCTGTGCACACACCTTGCGCTGCTGAGAGAACAGCTCCAGGTGCAATGGCCCATCTCTCCGCAGGCCCAGTGTCCTGGCTGGCTGAGGAGCAGCTGTGGTGGTGGGGGGCAGCTCTGTGAGGAGAGGCCCAGGCTGCCCCTGTCCAGCTGTCAACAGCTGCACCATTGGCCACGGCTGAGCCAATCAGCGGAGCCAGTGTTGGCCTGTCACAGCCAGCCTGGGGCAGGGGGGGTGCAGGCTGAGGGCCTGAGGAGAAACTGGTGAGAGACAGGCTGCGGGGCAGCTGGGGCGAGGGGGGAGCAGGGCCAGGGCCAGGCCCAGGGGTGCTGCAGGCACAGGAGCAGGTATCTCATTTGTAGAGAGCAGCGTCATTTTTAAGATCCAGCCAGTCGTTTCTGAGGGTCCAAGCCGCATCTTGAATGTTCAGACCCTCATTTTTATGGTGCAAAGCCCTCTTTTAGGGCCCAAAGCCTCATTTTTTGAGTCCAAAACTTTGATTCTATGGTTGAAAGCCTTCTTTTTAGGGTCCAAACCCTCACTTTTAGGAGCCCCTAGCTGGATTTTTAGGGTCCACTGAGTCATTTTTGTGGTTTTAATCCCTCTTCTAGGGTAGAAAGCCTCATGCTTAGGTTCTAAACCTGTACCTTTAGGGTACTACTTCTACTTTCTAGGATCCAAAGTCTCTGCTTTAAGGTCCAAAACTGATTACAGAGCCCAAATTCTCTGCTTCGGGGCCCAAAGCCCCAGTTTTGAGATCAACCCCTCATTTAATGGTCCAAATACTCATTTTAAGGCCCAAAGCCTCATTTTTAAGGTCCAAACCCTCATCTTAGGATCCAAAGCCTCGTTTTTAGGGCCCAAACCTAAAAGGCCACATTTTTATGGCCCAAAGGCACACTGTTAGGGATCAAAGCCTCGTTTTAGGGTCCAAAGTCTCTTTTTAGGCTCCAAAGCCTCATTTTCATGGTCGAAAGGCTCCGTTTCAGTTTGCAGAGTCTCTTTTTTAGAGTCCAAAGCCACATCTTGAGTTTCCAGAGCCTCATTTTCAGGCTCCAAACAGGCATTTTAGGACCCAGCCAGTCGTTTTGAGGGACCAAGCTGCATCTTGAGTGTCCACACCCTCATCTTTAGGGTCCCAACCCCTCTTTTAGGGTCCAGTGCCTCATTTTCAGGGTGCAAATGTTTGATTCTAGGGTTGAAAGCCTCCTTTTAGGGTCCAAACCCTCTTTTTTTAGGGTCATCAATCCTGATTTATAAGGTCCAAGCCCTGCTTTTAAGGTCCAAAGACTCATCTTAAGGGCCCAGAGTGTCATTTTTAAGGCCCCAAATCTGATTTTAAAGCTCCAAAGCCTAATTTTCAGGCTCCAGAGTGGCATTTTTAGGATCGAGCCGGTTGCTTTGAGGGATGAAACTGCACCTTGGGTGTCCGAACCCTCATTTTCAGGGTCCAAATCCCTCTTTTAGGGCTCAAAGCCTCATTTTCAGGGTCCAAAGCTTTGATTCTAGGCTTGAAAGCCTCCTGTTTAGGTCCCACAGCCCCACTTTGAGGGTACAAACCCCCATTTACAAGTTCCAAACCCCCTTTTTACAGCCCAAAGCCTCTTTTGAAGGGCCCAGAGCATCATTTTTAGGGCCCCAAGTCTGATTTTTGGGCCCAAACCCTCACTTTCACCTTCCAAAGCCTCATTTTCATGGTCCAAAGGCTCCATTTCAGTTTGCAAAGTCTCCTTTTTGGAGACCAAAGCCACATTTTGAGTTTCCAAAGCCTCATTTTCGGCCTCCAAAGCAGCATTTTAGGATCCAGCCAGTCGTTTTTAGGATCCAAGCCACATGTTGAGTGTCTAAAGAGCCATTGGACAGGCATGAGGGCCGGGGTGGGGCCGGCGGGGCAGGCGGCTGTCGGTGCTGGCAGGAGCTGGTTCCCTGTTGCTCCGTGGCAGGTGTGCCGGTTTTCCTGGCACAGACGGTGGCTACTGGCGTCAGGTCTGGCTCCCAGGGATGCTGGGGCATGCAGGACGGCTGTCCGGGCGTGATGGATAGCTGCTGGTGTTGGGCCGGGCTCCCGAAGCTGCGGAGAGGTGCCTGCGGAGAGAGGAGGCTGCTGAGGCCCCGCCGCGGCTGCAGTGCAGGCTGGTGCGAGGGTGTGGGGCAGCACTGGGCACCCCATGGGATGTGGGCACCCGGTTGCATGTGGGAGCCGTGGGCACGGAGAGTTCTGTGCAGAAAACAGGGCGCCCCGCATCCCTCGGCTGGGGCTCTGCTCACCTGCCCATGGCTCATTTCCTCTCAGCCCTGACCATCCTGACCTGCCTGCTCTGCGCATGCCGGGAAGGAGACCTGACCCCGACAGACCGAGGGGACCAAGGCTGGGCACAGCACTGAAGGGCCAGGAGAGCCTCCTGTTCTCCTTTCTCAGCATGCCTGGCAGAGACCAGCCCTCAGCTCCCCTGCCCGTCCCTGACCAGAGAAGGTGACAGCCTTGGCTCTCTGTTTAGTGGGGTGCTCTCCATCCTCTCTTCAGAATACATATACACGTAGATACGTACCCCTGCGCAGACAAAACCCCTGCCTGTGCTGAGAACACACACGCTGGCAGTGTTGGGGTGCAGATGGGACAGACTGACTCTCTTTCTCCAGAAACATCCCTTGTTGTTTTTACTTTCTGACCTAGCTCTGCCTACGTCTGTCGCTGGGTCTGCTCTTGTCGAGGCAGGGTCACTTTTAACTAACCCTTGCAACAGTAAGAAGGGCTTTCCGAAAAGAATGCCCATGAATTGAGAGGCCAGTTAAAACATCTTACAGCACACATCTCCGTGGAGTCTAGCCAATAAGTAATTCAGCACTCCAGAATACCCTACCTCTGAGTGCTTCATGGCCAACAGCAGCCATCTCATACAGAAGTTTGGTAAAAAACCTCCCAACAACTCACTGTTTTCTCTTCCTCCACAGACGGATCACACAACAAAATACCATCCCAAGCAGCACGGAGCCCAGGATTGCCACAGCGCCTTCTATGCAGTACTTCTGGAAATCTTCCGGATCCGCAGCATTTGAGTTTCTCTTGCCATCCGCTCCTGGAGGAACAATTCTGCACGTGAGTATGTCCTGCGCACTACTGGTAATCCCACAGGAGGTCTGACATTGCCAGGAAATGTTCTTTCTCACTTTGTTAGCATCTCTGAATGAGTGAACATCCTGGGGCTGAAACATTTCCTTGGTTGCAGCCTAAACAAAGGAACCTCCCAAAGCTGTTGCAAATCAATGCACTCTGGAGTCTCTCTTCCTCCTCTCAGCTTTGCTTACGCTCTGGGATGGCCGTAATCCAGTTTTCCCAGTGTCATGGGTTTGCTCCCCCTTCTTGGCCACCCTTCGCATTTGCACACAATCTCTTTTGTGCTCGCCCACCTTCATTCTCCGAGGCTTGCTAGCGCTGCTGCCTGGAGGCTCTCTCTGACCCTTTGGGACAAGTTGTCCCACTGAACAGAACCCATGAGGCCAGATGGAGAGCATGTGGTGGAGCGCAGCTGTTTGACCAGTTGCCCCTTTGAGTGAGATGGACAAACGCCATCCCTGCGTCGGGGAGCGTCACTCCCCAGCCCAGCACCCACACCCTGAGGGGACGGAGTCAGGCCCTCTCAGGAGACACCTGAACCTTGCTCTCCCCCTTTGCCTTTTCTCCAGCATGGGCACCGCTTGCATGCCTCCAGTTTTCAGGACTTGTCTCCCACTTATGGCCCCCTGCAAGACTGCTCAGTACCTGGGTTCTTTTGAAAAAATTCATATATCCTGGCGCGGTGGGCTTCCCTGGGGTTGGACAGCACTGCCAAGAAACAGAGAAGGGTAAAGCCTCAGCATGGCTCAAGCACAGAGCATGCAGAAGGATGGTGCAGGTTCCCTGAGCCCATGCCTGATCTGTCAATGAATCCCTTTGGACCTCAGTTCACAGGAGGGATCGCCCTCTGTTGTGCCTAGGGCCTCTAGGGACTCATGGCAAGCTCCGGGCTGCTGGTTCTGAGGGAGGTACATTTGATCAAGAGTCACATTTCCCATCATCTACTGAACGTGCTTCAGGTGGCCTCGTTCCCAAAATGGCGGAGTTCTGAAATTCCCGTGAATGGGGTGCGGTGGGAGGTGAGCATTTCACTGCATCTAGAGAGGGTTACGAGTGTCTCTCTGGCACACTGATGGCAATAACCTCCACACCCCAGAGACGACAGTCATCCTCAGAGAGCTGTTCCTGGCTTCGTTTAGAACGCTTGCTCTGTACTAATAGTTTGGCTGCTGACATAATGTGCAGTAGCAGGCACCAGGGGAAGAGCCTGCAGACACCCAGTGATTTGATATATGACACCGCATGGCTGAGGGACAGAAATTACCTGGCATGCCTGTTGGCTGAATTGCCCCTGATTTTTCATCAGAGACTGGCACTGCATGACTGCCTCCTTCCTGAAGCGCCTCCTTCTCCACAGTCTCACGGTCCATCTCTTTAGAAAGAAAGTGCATCAGTTTAATTAGAAGTAACTGTTCCTTGTCAGGAACACGGTTACCTTCAGAAGGCAAAATACATCAATAATGCTTAGAAACAAAGCCTGGGCATTTGGGGTGCACCTCATCACTAGTCCAAACAATGTGTCATTCATGGAGAAAAATTAGAGAGCTAGACACTTTCCAGTTTACCAGTGGACGGTAAAACCCGACCTGCTGAAAGACTAGGAGACTGCATGTCATCTTCTTGTTCACACTTAGTGCATTTTTGGCAAACTGCAAGATGATAGTAAATTACTTCCTTCAGAGAGGACAGGAAGACACTGTAGCCAGTTCAGCTGGGGAAGGAGCCTTTTGGAGAAGCACGTCGCATCATGCGAACTCCATCACACGGTAGGGGTAACAGACACGCGCACACAGTGGACTGAACCCCAAGCTCTTGCAGTCTTGAAATTGAGCGTCAGTGCAGCAAGGCTCTGATCGATCCCTTTCTGCTTGTGTTGGCTACAGCTTGTCCATATATGTGTCTAAGACCTCAGCTTCCCAAGTCTTCTGGTTAAGAGTGATATATACCCACCATGTGCAGCTTTATCCAATTCTTTCAGGATTTCCTGTAGGACTTGTGATGACCTCTGGGAAGATTTCTCTGTTTTGGCATTATACTTTGCCCTTTGAGGACCTTAACAGAAAGTATGAAGTTCAATTTCTCACTAATAAAATACTGAAAACCAGTGCATAGTCTGTGAAGTCAGTCAAGACGGACTACTCACCCCTGGGATGCCAGGTGAGCTCCAGCGCAGGATCCAGCCGAGGAGCTGGAGCTGGAGCTGGAGCCACATCTGCAACCAAACACCCATGAGAAGTTCTCATCCTACCTTGTGATATACACTGTCATAACTGACCAGCAGAACATATGAGGGGATCACGTAATGACATGGCACACACAGTGCAGGTCTATATTCTCACACCCGCAAGACATGGCTCTCTCACATTTGGGCTTTGAGCTGGCAGCTCTCAAAAAGCCATGACGTACCCATGCGATCTCCCAGCGTGTCAGCCCTCGAACCCAGCTGGGATGCTGGATATCCATCAACTCCAGCCACATCTGTAAACAAACAGAAGAGAGCAGCTCCCGTGAAGTATTTCAATATCCTTCTTCAGACCTGAACGGCAGTGAATGCAGTTCAAACGTGGGATTGCTCCATGGCACTCATCTCTCCCTTCCAGTCAGGACCATCGTGCAGACAGTTACTGGGTGCCTGGACCATGCTGATCCAAAACAAACCATGCATGGGGCTGTCAGGAGAAAGGACTCCCTGGAGCTCACACCAGCTCTAAACTCAACCCCAACAAGCCTGCTGGTGTTGCAGCAGGCCCTGGAAGCAGCACAGGCTCGGAGAAGCTGGCAAAGACAGCTTCGCAAGGCAAAGTGCCCCAGGGCACGTCACTGAGCCCAACCCATTCCCTCTCTGCTCTTCTGCATGTCTGAGCATTGGCCGAGAAAATACTAAGTAAAATGTCATATGAACAGAGTATTAAAACCTCAGTGCTCACTCATTCAAGTGACATACCTTTGGGATCGCCTTGAGGATCCCGGACGAAATCCGGCTGAGATGTCAGGTAGCCATCGCCTGCAGGCACAGCTGTAATCAAGCATGTTTCCATTAGATGTTGCGATCTACTTCTTTCTCAGTGACCCGCAGTGACTGGAGGTGGGTCAGGTCATGACGTGGGACGCAGACATGGGAGGAGCTTTGCAAAGCTGCAGAGGGGCCTGAGTGACCTGTTGCTGGCACCTGGAAGGACTCAAAATGCCCTTTCCAGGCCATGTGCAACATGCCTCAAGGACTGGATGGACAAAGATAAGGCCCCTCGGGGATTTCTTACTGGGATATCTCTCCTGTGCACAGAGGAAGCCCACATGAAAGCACTGGAGGAAACAAATGATCATTTGCACGTCTTGTGGAGAAGAGCCCGCTGGCCAGGGAGAGGCTGCACCAGCGCTGCCCCATCTGTTCCCCGGGCTGCAGGCTGGGGCTGTGTGTCAGAGACCTGGGTTTGCCCAAGGAGAGCACTGCAGGGCTAGAACAGGAATGCTCCCATCTTCCTGAGTGGACATCTCCCGAGGACAGACGTCTCTGAGGCTGAAAGCTGGGACCCAGCCGGCGAGCAGCAGAGCCACGGCCCTGGGCACAGCTGTGACCATGCCGGGGAGAAGTGCTCCTGCGGGCTATTCCCTGGTCCTGCTGTGCAGCTCTGGTCCCGACATGCAGGCTGGGGAAAGGCTGCCTCGGGGCAGGGCGGTGCAGGGCTGGCTCTAGGAACGGTTTCTCACCCCGCGGTGCCACTCCTGGCCCCACTGTTCACCTGGAAAATCCCTGTGCAGTGGCCGCAGCCCCCTGTGCCTCCACGCAGGGTGTCTGCCTCCCGCTTGCCTGCGGAGCTGGCCACGGCTCATGCGGCTCAGCCGAGCCCAGCTGCTCTCCTGGCCCTGCCCCACCACGACCCTGGCCCCACTGCCACCCCGAGGTGCGGTGGGCGCCGCTCCACGCTGCCCAGGGCTGTGTGCTGACCCTTGCCTGCCTGCCTACCTAATCCCCGTGCTCGCCATGGAGCAGCCCAGGTGTCCTGGGCTCGCAGGGCCACCAAGAGGAAAAAAGTAAGGAGGTGGGTGGGGGCCCATGCCCCCCGTGACTGCACCATGCTGCTGCTGCTGCTGCTGCTGCTGCTGCTGCTGCTGCTGCTGCTGCTGCTGGAGCAATGCCTGCGGCACAGCAGAGCACATCAGGGCGTGGCATGGCGGGGCTCTGTGACCTCACAGCTCGGCCTCCCCACTGCAGCCACGCCCCCGGGGTGCCGCCCCTCCCCCAAACACCGTCCCCCTGGAAGACCCTGCTCCCACATGTCATTTTGGGAGGGTGGGGCTCCCAGAGGGGAGGGAGGCTCAGATTGCTCAACTAGAACTTAATCTGACTACTGCCGTAGAAGACAATAAAAAATGTTTCTATAAATACTTTAGCAACAAAAGGAGGGCTAAGGAGAATCTCCCATCTTTTGTTGGATGCAGAGGACAAAGCGTGAGGCTGAGGCTGCGTGACAAAGGCTGAGGAAAAGGCTGAGGTACTTAATGCATTCTTTGCCTCAGTCTTTAATAGTAAGAGCAGTTGTTCTTGGGGTACCCAGCCCCCTGAGGTGGAAGACAGGGAGCAGAAAGAAGCCCGCATAATCCAAGGGGCAATGGTTAGTGACGTGCTACACCACTTAGACAGACATAAGTCTGTGGGGCTGGATGGGATCCACCCAAGGGTACTGTGGAGGCTGGCAGAAGTGCACACCAAGCCACTTTCGATCGTTTATGAGTGGTCCTGGCTAACTGGGGAGGTCCCAGTTGACTGGAGGTTAGCAAATGTGACGCCCATCTACAAGAAGGGCCGGAAAGAGGATCCGGGGAACTACAGGCCTGTCAGTCTGACCTTGGTGCCAGGGAAGGTTATGGAGCAGATCGTCTTGAGTGCCATCTCATGGCTTGTACAGGACAACCAGGTTGTCAGGCCCAGTCAGCATGGGTTTATGAATGGCAGGTCCTGCTAGACCACAACCCCCCTTGACCACAACTCCCCTTGCCGCATTTTGCAGACATCTACTTCAACTGGAGTCGTCTTCTTTCAGGATTCCTGTGAACACAAAAAGGAAACAAACGTGCTCGGTTGTATTTAACCAGCAGGGTTAAAAAGAGGGTGAGATCCACTGGCTGTTAATCTGGTGTACTTCTCCTGCCAAGGCAGCCATCCAGGGGTGGGCAGCTCCCTGTATCAGTGTCACTATTTCAGTCATGTTTGGAACTGCGGCAGCCAGGGGTGCAGTATTAGTGTTTAGCTGTCGGTAAGCCACTGTAAAATGCCATGGCCCGGTTGGTTTCTTTACTGGCCACACTGGTGAATTGTAAGGCGAGTGAGTCCTTTCAATGATGCCTCTTTTTCCAATTCTGTTACCACCCCGTCGATCCCCATAAGCGCTGCTGCTGGAGACGGATATTGCCGAACATTAGTGATTTTAGAGGGGGGTGAGGGTATAGGTGTTTGTAACAGGCTCAATTTCACTATGCCTGATTCCTTTTTATTGCTCGCAAAACTCCACACGGTTCCATCGGGGAGTCTCCACATTCGCTCGCCCAGTACGTCAAATCCCAGAACGTTAGTGTACGCAGCACTGCCTAATACCTCTACCCTGGTTAATCTTCGTTCCTCCGGCAACCAGAGTGAAATTCTTGCAGTAGCGCATTCCTTTTCCACACCATCAATTCCTGTGAATTTAACACTGCCTCAGCCAGGTCTTATGCCCAGGGCTTGTGCTGTTTCATGGATAATTACTGACAATTGGGCCCCGGTGTCAATGAGAAAGTTTACCAATATTTTTCGTGGTCCAATGGGAATGGCACTGATAGGGTCAGAGTGTTCATCAGAGAGCCACTGAATTGCTAATACCCGCCGAGCAGGGTGGCTCACTGCCATCCCTGGGGATGAAAGTTGAGATTCCACCTCGTCAATTAGGCCTGGTGCAGAAGGTGCACTTTCCTTGTGGGTTGGGGGTTTTCCAGCTAGGCAATTCTCCCTGGCTGGGTTATTCTTTTACCCAGAGACTGGACCAATGGTGACCATGGAATTGTTCGCACAGTAGTGCCGATTTCGTCACCGTCATCAACAGCAGTCTCAGTTTTAACCAAAGGTTGTAAGGAAATCAACTGGGGCTTGGAATCGGAGGTCCCTTCGACCTCATCATCATCATCATCATCACTGTCAAACCAAAGATCACCATCCCAAATTTCAGGGTTTGCACCACGCATTAATCTACGAATCTGCTTAACTGGAGCAGAAGGTTGCATTTTGTCTAGCAGCCGATTAACCCTTTCCAGCAATTGTTTAAGATGATTATTCTCACTCATGAGTTTATTATTCTCATTCACACGTTTATTATTCTCACGCACAAGTTCACCATTCTCACTCACAGGTTTATAATTTTCACTCAGGAGTTTATCAGCTCGGTTTCTTAGTGCTTTTCCTGTCTCCCTCTCAAAGGCCAATGATGACTTCAACACCTCATTTTCCGATTCTAAAGTTGAATATTCCACATTGGAAATTAGTTTGGGAGCAGGGGTTTTCTTAGCTTCTGGCTGAGCAGAAGGCTCCTAACACTGCACAAATTACCCTTTTACCTTTTTTGCTCCAAGCCTTTGCGCAGCCTGACACTGCTTAACGCGTTCTACCACCTTCTCTTCATTCTTCCAAAATTGTTGAGCCCCCTCCTTCCCAGCCTGGGAAGGGGCACATTTGTATTTTTGCAGCAGTATATCCATGGTAATCCTGCCGACTACGCCAATTTTCCTGCTGCATTCAGAGTTACTGTCGCGTAGGAGTCTGAGGAGTGGCTGGGGGGAGGAAACCCTGCCGTTGAGTCGCATGGCCGACACCAGCGGCTCCCGTCACGCAGCTCCTCCTGCCCGGGGCTGTGGTTGGAGCACAGACAGACCCACAGTTTGGGACAGACTTGCCGATCCAGAGCAAATCCAGGGCAGCTCCTCTCCTGTCCCCTCCCCTCCTGTCGTGTCCCCTTCCCCCCCTCCCCTTCCCTCCCTCCCTGAGCAGGCTCAGACCCCATAAGAGTACTGCAGGATGGCAGAGCTGTGCACACACCTTGCGCTGCTGAGAGAACAGCTCCAGGTGCAATGGCCCATCTCTCCGCAGGCCCAGTGTCCTGGCTGGCTGAGGAGCAGCTGTGGTGGTGGGGGGCAGCTCTGTGAGGAGAGGCCCAGGCTGCCCCTGTCCAGCTGTCAACAGCTGCACCATTGGCCACGGCTGAGCCAATCAGCGGAGCCAGTGTTGGCCTGTCACAGCCAGCCTGGGGCAGGGGGGGTGCAGGCTGAGGGGCCTGAGGAGAAACTGGTGAGAGACAGGCTGCGGGGCAGCTGGGGCGAGGGGGGAGCAGGGCCAGGGCCAGGCCCAGGGGTGCTGCAGGCACAGGAGCAGGTATCTCATTTGTAGAGAGCAGCGTCATTTTTAAGATCCAGCCAGTCGTTTCTGAGGGTCCAAGCCGCATCTTGAATGTTCAGACCCTCATTTTTATGGTGCAAAGCCCTCTTTTAGGGCCCAAAGCCTCATTTTTTGAGTCCAAAACTTTGATTCTATGGTTGAAAGCCTTCTTTTAGGGTCCAAACCCTCACTTTTAGGGCCCCTAGCTGGATTTTTAGGGTCCACTGAGTCATTTTTGTGGTTTTAATCCCTCTTCTAGGGTAGAAAGCCTCATGCTTAGGTTCTAAACCTGTACCTTTAGGGTACTACTTCTACTTTCTAGGATCCAAAGTCTCTGCTTTAAGGTCCAAAACTGATTACAGAGCCCAAATTCTCTGCTTCGGGGCCCAAAGCCCCAGTTTTGGGATCCAACCCCTCATTTAATGGTCCAAATACTCATTTTAAGGCCCAAAGCCTCATTTTTAAGGTCCAAACCCTCATCTTAGGATCCAAAGCCTCGTTTTTAGGGCCCAAACCTAAAAGGCCACATTTTTATGGCCCAAAGGCACACTGTTAGGGATCAAAGCCTCGTTTTAGGGTCCAAAGTCTCTTTTTAGGCTCCAAAGCCTCATTTTCATGGTCGAAAGGCTCCGTTTCAGTTTGCAGAGTCTCTTTTTTAGAGTCCAAAGCCACATCTTGAGTTTCCAGAGCCTCATTTTCAGGCTCCAAACAGGCATTTTTAGGACCCAGCCAGTCGTTTTGAGGGACCAAGCTGCATCTTGAGTGTCCACACCCTCATCTTTAGGGTCCCAACCCCTCTTTTAGGGTCCAGTGCCTCATTTTCAGGGTGCAAATGTTTGATTCTAGGGTTGAAAGCCTCCTTTTTAGGGTCCAAACCCTCTTTTTTTAGGGTCATCAATCCTGATTTATAAGGTCCAAGCCCTGCTTTTAAGGTCCAAAGACTCATCTTAAGGGCCCAGAGTGTCATTTTTAAGGCCCCAAATCTGATTTTAAAGCTCCAAAGCCTAATTTTCAGGCTCCAGAGTGGCATTTTTAGGATCGAGCCGGTTGCTTTGAGGGATGAAACTGCACCTTGGGTGTCCGAACCCTCATTTTCAGGGTCCAAATCCCTCTTTTAGGGCTCAAAGCCTCATTTTCAGGGTCCAAAGCTTTGATTCTAGGCTTGAAAGCCTCCTGTTTAGGTCCCACAGCCCCACTTTGAGGGTACAAACCCCCATTTACAAGTTCCAAACCCCTTTTTACAGCCCAAAGCCTCTTTTGAAGGGCCCAGAGCATCATTTTTAGGGCCCCAAGTCTGATTTTTGGGCCCAAACCCTCACTTTCACCTTCCAAAGCCTCATTTTCATGGTCCAAAGGCTCCATTTCAGTTTGCAAAGTCTCCTTTTTGGAGACCAAAGCCACATTTTGAGTTTCCAAAGCCTCATTTTCGGCCTCCAAAGCAGCATTTTAGGATCCAGCCAGTCGTTTTTAGGATCCAAGCCACATGTTGAGTGTCTAAAGAGCCATTGGACAGGCATGAGGGCCCGGGTGGCGGCGCGGGGGGCAGGCGGCTGTCGGTGCTGGCAGGAGCTGGTTCCCTGTTGCTCCGTGGCAGGTGTGCCGGTTTTCCTGGCACAGACGGTGGCTACTGGCGTCAGGTCTGGCTCCCAGGGATGCTGGGGCATGCAGGACGGCTGTCCGGGCGTGATGGATAGCTGCTGGTGTTGGGCCGGGCTCCCGAAGCTGCGGAGAGGTGCCTGCGGAGAGAGGAGGCTGCTGAGGCCCCGCCGCGGCTGCAGTGCAGGCTGGTGCGAGGGTGTGGGGCAGCACTGGGCACCCCATGGGATGTGGGCACCCGGTTGCATGTGGGAGCCGTGGGCACGGAGAGTTCTGTGCAGAAAACAGGGCGCCCCGCATCCCTCGGCTGGGGCTCTGCTCACCTGCCCATGGCTCATTTCCTCTCAGCCCTGACCATCCTGACCTGCCTGCTCTGCGCATGCCGGGAAGGAGACCTGACCCCGACAGACCGAGGGGACCAAGGCTGGGCACAGCACTGAAGGGCCAGGAGAGCCTCCTGTTCTCCTTTCTCAGCATGCCTGGCAGAGACCAGCCCTCAGCTCCCCTGCCCGTCCCTGACCAGAGAAGGTGACAGCCTTGGCTCTCTGTTTAGTGGGGTGCTCTCCATCCTCTCTTCAGAATACATATACACGTAGATACGTACGCCTGCGCAGACAAAACCCCTGCCTGTGCTGAGAACACACACGCTGGCAGTGTTGGGGTGCAGATGGGACAGACTGACTCTCTTTCTCCAGAAACATCCCTTGTTGTTTTTACTTTCTGACCTAGCTCTGCCTACGTCTGTCGCTGGGTCTGCTCTTGTCGAGGCAGGGTCACTTTTAACTAACCCTTGCAACAGTAAGAAGGGCTTTCCGAAAAGAATGCCCATGAATTGAGAGGCCAGTTAAAACATCTTACAGCACACATCTCCGTGGAGTCTAGCCAATAAGTAATTCAGCACTCCAGAATACCCTACCTCTGAGTGCTTCATGGCCAACAGCAGCCATCTCATACAGAAGTTTGGTAAAAAACCTCCCAACAACTCACTGTTTTCTCTTCCTCCACAGACGGATCACACAACAAAATACCATCCCAAGCAGCACGGAGCCCAGGATTGCCACAGCGCCTTCTATGCAGTACTTCTGGAAATCTTCCGGATCCGCAGCATTTGAGTTTCTCTTGCCATCCGCTCCTGGAGGAACAATTCTGCACGTGAGTATGTCCTGCGCACTACTGGTAATCCCACAGGAGGTCTGACATTGCCAGGAAATGTTCTTTCTCACTTTGTTAGCATCTCTGAATGAGTGAACATCCTGGGGCTGAAACATTTCCTTGGTTGCAGCCTAAACAAAGGAACCTCCCAAAGCTGTTGCAAATCAATGCACTCTGGAGTCTCTCTTCCTCCTCTCAGCTTTGCTTACGCTCTGGGATGGCCGTAATCCAGTTTTCCCAGTGTCATGGGTTTGCTCCCCCTTCTTGGCCACCCTTCGCATTTGCACACAATCTCTTTTGTGCTCGCCCACCTTCATTCTCCGAGGCTTGCTAGCGCTGCTGCCTGGAGGCTCTCTCTGACCCTTTGGGACAAGTTGTCCCACTGAACAGAACCCATGAGGCCAGATGGAGAGCATGTGGTGGAGCGCAGCTGTTTGACCAGTTGCCCCTTTGAGTGAGATGGACAAACGCCATCCCTGCGTCGGGGAGCGTCACTCCCCAGCCCAGCACCCACACCCTGAGGGGACGGAGTCAGGCCCTCTCAGGAGACACCTGAACCTTGCTCTCCCCCTTTGCCTTTTCTCCAGCATGGGCACCGCTTGCATGCCTCCAGTTTTCAGGACTTGTCTCCCACTTATGGCCCCCTGCAAGACTGCTCAGTACCTGGGTTCTTTTGAAAAATTCATATATCCTGGCGCGGTGGGCTTCCCTGGGGTTGGACAGCACTGCCAAGAAACAGAGAAGGGTAAAGCCTCAGCATGGCTCAAGCACAGAGCATGCAGAAGGATGGTGCAGGTTCCCTGAGCCCATGCCTGATCTGTCAATGAATCCCTTTGGACCTCAGTTCACAGGAGGGATCGCCCTCTGTTGTGCCTAGGGCCTCTAGGGACTCATGGCAAGCTCCGGGCTGCTGGTTCTGAGGGAGGTACATTTGATCAAGAGTCACATTTCCCATCATCTACTGAACGTGCTTCAGGTGGCCTCGTTCCCAAAATGGCGGAGTTCTGAAATTCCCGTGAATGGGGTGCGGTGGGAGGTGAGCACTTCACTGCATCTAGAGAGGGTTACGAGTGTCTCTCTGGCACACTGATGGCAATAACCTCCACACCCCAGAGACGACAGTCATCCTCAGAGAGCTGTTCCTGGCTTCGTTTAGAACGCTTGCTCTGTACTAATAGTTTGGCTGCTGACATAATGTGCAGTAGCAGGCACCAGGGAAGAGCCTGCAGACACCCAGTGATTTGATATATGACACCGCATGGCTGAGGGACAGAAATTACCTGGCATGCCTGTTGGCTGAATTGCCCCTGATTTTTCATCAGAGACTGGCACTGCATGACTGCCTCCTTCCTGAAGCGCCTCCTTCTCCACAGTCTCACGGTCCATCTCTTTAGAAAGAAAGTGCATCAGTTTAATTAGAAGTAACTGTTCCTTGTCAGGAACACGGTTACCTTCAGAAGGCAAAATACATCAATAATGCTTAGAAACAAAGCCTGGGCATTTGGGGGTGCACCTCATCACTAGTCCAAACAATGTGTCATTCATGGAGAAAAATTAGAGAGCTAGACACTTTCCAGTTTACCAGTGGACGGTAAAACCCGACCTGCTGAAAGACTAGGAGACTGCATGTCATCTTCTTGTTCACACTTAGTGCATTTTTGGCAAACTGCAAGATGATAGTAAATTACTTCCTTCAGAGAGGACAGGAAGACACTGTAGCCAGTTCAGCTGGGGAAGGAGCCTTTTGGAGAAGCACGTCGCATCATGCGAACTCCATCACACGGTAGGGGTAACAGACACGCGCACACAGTGGACTGAACCCCAAGCTCTTGCAGTCTTGAAATTGAGCGTCAGTGCAGCAAGGCTCTGATCGATCCCTTTCTGCTTGTGTTGGCTACAGCTTGTCCATATATGTGTCTAAGACCTCAGCTTCCCAAGTCTTCTGGTTAAGAGTGATATATACCCACCATGTGCAGCTTTATCCAATTCTTTCAGGATTTCCTGTAGGACTTGTGATGACCTCTGGGAAGATTTCTCTGTTTTGGCATTATACTTTGCCCTTTGAGGACCTTAACAGAAAGTATGAAGTTCAATTTCTCACTAATAAAATACTGAAAACCAGTGCATAGTCTGTGAAGTCAGTCAAGACGGACTACTCACCCCTGGGATGCCAGGTGAGCTCCAGCGCAGGATCCAGCCGAGGAGCTGGAGCTGGAGCTGGAGCCACATCTGCAACCAAACACCCATGAGAAGTTCTCATCCTACCTTGTGATATACACTGTCATAACTGACCAGCAGAACATATGAGGGGATCACGTAATGACATGGCACACACAGTGCAGGTCTATATTCTCACACCCGCAAGACATGGCTCTCTCACATTTGGGCTTTGAGCTGGCAGCTCTCAAAAAGCCATGACGTACCCATGCGATCTCCCAGCGTGTCAGCCCTCGAACCCAGCTGGGATGCTGGATATCCATCAACTCCAGCCACATCTGTAAACAAACAGAAGAGAGCAGCTCCCGTGAAGTATTTCAATATCCTTCTTCAGACCTGAACGGCAGTGAATGCAGTTCAAACGTGGGATTGCTCCATGGCACTCATCTCTCCCTTCCAGTCAGGACCATCGTGCAGACAGTTACTGGGTGCCTGGACCATGCTGATCCAAAACAAACCATGCATGGGGCTGTCAGGAGAAAGGACTCCCTGGAGCTCACACCAGCTCTAAACTCAACCCCAACAAGCCTGCTGGTGTTGCAGCAGGCCCTGGAAGCAGCACAGGCTCGGAGAAGCTGGCAAAGACAGCTTCGCAAGGCAAAGTGCCCCAGGGCACGTCACTGAGCCCAACCCATTCCCTCTCTGCTCTTCTGCATGTCTGAGCATTGGCCGAGAAAATACTAAGTAAAATGTCATATGAACAGAGTATTAAAACCTCAGTGCTCACTCATTCAAGTGACATACCTTTGGGATCGCCTTGAGGATCCCGGACGAAATCCGGCTGAGATGTCAGGTAGCCATCGCCTGCAGGCACAGCTGTAATCAAGCATGTTTCCATTAGATGTTGCGATCTACTTCTTTCTCAGTGACCCGCAGTGACTGGAGGTGGGTCAGGTCATGACGTGGGACGCAGACATGGGAGGAGCTTTGCAAAGCTGCAGAGGGGCCTGAGTGACCTGTTGCTGGCACCTGGAAGGACTCAAAATGCCCTTTCCAGGCCATGTGCAACATGCCTCAAGGACTGGATGGACAAAGATAAGGCCCCTCGGGGATTTCTTACTGGGATATCTCTCCTGTGCACAGAGGAAGCCCACATGAAAGCACTGGAGGAAACAAATGATCATTTGCACGTCTTGTGGAGAAGAGCCCGCTGGCCAGGGAGAGGCTGCACCAGCGCTGCCCCATCTGTTCCCCCGGGCTGCAGGCTGGGGCTGTGTGTCAGAGACCTGGGTTTGCCCAAGGAGAGCACTGCAGGGCTAGAACAGGAATGCTCCCATCTTCCTGAGTGGACATCTCCCGAGGACAGACGTCTCTGAGGCTGAAAGCTGGGACCCAGCCGGCGAGCAGCAGAGCCACGGCCCTGGGCACAGCTGTGACCATGCCGGGGGAGAAGTGCTCCTGCGGGCTATTCCCTGGTCCTGCTGTGCAGCTCTGGTCCCGACATGCAGGCTGGGGAAAGGCTGCCTCGGGGCAGGGCGGTGCAGGGCTGGCTCTAGGAACGGTTTCTCACCCCGCGGTGCCACTCCTGGCCCCACTGTTCACCTGGAAAATCCCTGTGCAGTGGCCGCAGCCCCCTGTGCCTCCACGCAGGGTGTCTGCCTCCCGCTTGCCTGCGGAGCTGGCCACGGCTCATGCGGCTCAGCCGAGCCCAGCTGCTCTCCTGGCCCTGCCCCACCACGACCCTGGCCCCACTGCCACCCCGAGGTGCGGTGGGCGCCGCTCCACGCTGCCCAGGGCTGTGTGCTGACCCTTGCCTGCCTGCCTACCTAATCCCCGTGCTCGCCATGGAGCAGCCCAGGTGTCCTGGGCTCGCAGGGCCACCAAGAGGAAAAAAGTAAGGAGGTGGGTGGGGGCCCATGCCCCCCGTGACTGCACCATGCTGCTGCTGCTGCTGCTGCTGCTGCTGCTGCTGCTGGAGCAATGCCTGCGGCACAGCAGAGCACATCAGGGCGTGGCATGGCGGGGCTCTGTGACCTCACAGCTCGGCCTCCCCACTGCAGCCACGCCCCCGGGGTGCCGCCCCTCCCCCAAACACCGTCCCCCTGGAAGACCCTGCTCCCACATGTCATTTTGGGAGGGTGGGGCTCCCAGAGGGGAGGGAGGCTCAGATTGCTCAACTAGAACTTAATCTGACTACTGCCGTAGAAGACAATAAAAAATGTTTCTATAAATACTTTAGCAACAAAAGGAGGGCTAAGGAGAATCTCCCATCTTTTGTTGGATGCAGGGGGACAAAGCGTGAGGCTGAGGCTGCGTGACAAAGGCTGAGGAAAAGGCTGAGGTACTTAATGCATTCTTTGCCTCAGTCTTTAATAGTAAGAGCAGTTGTTCTTGGGGTACCCAGCCCCTGAGGTGGAAGACAGGGAGCAGAAAGAAGCCCGCATAATCCAAGGGGCAATGGTTAGTGACGTGCTACACCACTTAGACAGACATAAGTCTGTGGGGCTGGATGGGATCCACCCAAGGGTACTGTGGAGGCTGGCAGAAGTGCACACCAAGCCACTTTCGATCGTTTATGAGTGGTCCTGGCTAACTGGGGAGGTCCCAGTTGACTGGAGGTTAGCAAATGTGACGCCCATCTACAAGAAGGGCCGGAAAGAGGATCCGGGGAACTACAGGCCTGTCAGTCTGACCTTGGTGCCAGGGAAGGTTATGGAGCAGATCGTCTTGAGTGCCATCTCATGGCTTGTACAGGACAACCAGGTTGTCAGGCCCAGTCAGCATGGGTTTATGAATGGCAGGTCCTGCTAGACCACAACCCCCCTTGACCACAACTCCCCTTGCCGCATTTTGCAGACATCTACTTCAACTGGAGTCGTCTTCTTTCAGGATTCCTGTGAACACAAAAAGGAAACAAACGTGCTCGGTTGTATTTAACCAGCAGGGTTAAAAAGAGGGTGAGATCCACTGGCTGTTAATCTGGTGTACTTCTCCTGCCAAGGCAGCCATCCAGGGGTGGGCAGCTCCCTGTATCAGTGTCACTATTTCAGTCATGTTTGGAACTGCGGCAGCCAGGGGTGCAGTATTAGTGTTTAGCTGTCGGTAAGCCACTGTAAAATGCCATGGCCCGGTTGGTTTCTTTACTGGCCACACTGGTGAATTGTAAGGCGAGTGAGTCCTTTCAATGATGCCTCTTTTTCCAATTCTGTTACCACCCCGTCGATCCCCATAAGCGCTGCTGCTGGAGACGGATATTGCCGAACATTAGTGATTTTAGAGGGGGGTGAGGGTATAGGTGTTTGTAACAGGCTCAATTTCACTATGCCTGATTCCTTTTTATTGCTCGCAAAACTCCACACGGTTCCATCGGGGAGTCTCCACATTCGCTCGCCCAGTACGTCAAATCCCAGAACGTTAGTGTACGCAGCACTGCCTAATACCTCTACCCTGGTTAATCTTCGTTCCTCCGGCAACCAGAGTGAAATTCTTGCAGTAGCGCATTCCTTTTCCACACCATCAATTCCTGTGAATTTAACACTGCCTCAGCCAGGTCTTATGCCCAGGGCTTGTGCTGTTTCATGGATAATTACTGACAATTGGGCCCCGGTGTCAATGAGAAAGTTTACCAATATTTTTCGTGGTCCAATGGGAATGGCACTGATAGGGTCAGAGTGTTCATCAGAGAGCCACTGAATTGCTAATACCCGCCGAGCAGGGTGGCTCACTGCCATCCCTGGGGATGAAAGTTGAGATTCCACCTCGTCAATTAGGCCTGGTGCAGAAGGTGCACTTTCCTTGTGGGTTGGGGGTTTTCCAGCTAGGCAATTCTCCCTGGCTGGGTTATTCTTTTACCCAGAGACTGGACCAATGGTGACCATGGAATTGTTCGCACAGTAGTGCCGATTTCGTCACCGTCATCAACAGCAGTCTCAGTTTTAACCAAAGGTTGTAAGGAAATCAACTGGGGCTTGGAATCGGAGGTCCCTTCGACCTCATCATCATCATCATCATCACTGTCAAACCAAAGATCACCATCCCAAATTTCAGGGTTTGCACCACGCATTAATCTACGAATCTGCTTAACTGGAGCAGAAGGTTGCATTTTGTCTAGCAGCCGATTAACCCTTTCCAGCAATTGTTTAAGATGATTATTCTCACTCATGAGTTTATTATTCTCATTCACACGTTTATTATTCTCACGCACAAGTTCACCATTCTCACTCACAGGTTTATAATTTTCACTCAGGAGTTTATCAGCTCGGTTTCTTAGTGCTTTTCCTGTCTCCCTCTCAAAGGCCAATGATGACTTCAACACCTCATTTTCCGATTCTAAAGTTGAATATTCCACATTGGAAATTAGTTTGGGAGCAGGGGTTTTCTTAGCTTCTGGCTGAGCAGAAGGCTCCTAACACTGCACAAATTACCCTTTTACCTTTTTTGCTCCAAGCCTTTGCGCAGCCTGACACTGCTTAACGCGTTCTACCACCTTCTCTTCATTCTTCCAAAATTGTTGAGCCCCTCCTTCCCAGCCTGGGAAGGGGCACATTTGTATTTTTGCAGCAGTATATCCATGGTAATCCTGCCGACTACGCCAATTTTCCTGCTGCATTCAGAGTTACTGTCGCGTAGGAGTCTGAGGAGTGGCTGGGGGGAGGAAACCCTGCCGTTGAGTCGCATGGCCGACACCAGCGGCTCCCGTCACGCAGCTCCTCCTGCCCGGGGCTGTGGTTGGAGCACAGACAGACCCACAGTTTGGGACAGACTTGCCGATCCAGAGCAAATCCAGGGCAGCTCCTCTCCTGTCCCCTCCCCTCCTGTCGTGTCCCCTTCCCCCTCCCCTTCCCTCCCTCCCTGAGCAGGCTCAGACCCCATAAGAGTACTGCAGGATGGCAGAGCTGTGCACACACCTTGCGCTGCTGAGAGAACAGCTCCAGGTGCAATGGCCCATCTCTCCGCAGGCCCAGTGTCCTGGCTGGCTGAGGAGCAGCTGTGGTGGTGGGGGCAGCTCTGTGAGGAGAGGCCCAGGCTGCCCCTGTCCAGCTGTCAACAGCTGCACCATTGGCCACGGCTGAGCCAATCAGCGGAGCCAGTGTTGGCCTGTCACAGCCAGCCTGGGGCAGGGGGTGCAGGCTGAGGGGCCTGAGGAGAAACTGGTGAGAGACAGGCTGCGGGGCAGCTGGGGCGAGGGGGGAGCAGGGCCAGGGCCAGGCCCAGGGGTGCTGCAGGCACAGGAGCAGGTATCTCATTTGTAGAGAGCAGCGTCATTTTTAAGATCCAGCCAGTCGTTTCTGAGGGTCCAAGCCGCATCTTGAATGTTCAGACCCTCATTTTTATGGTGCAAAGCCCTCTTTTAGGGCCCAAAGCCTCATTTTTTGAGTCCAAAACTTTGATTCTATGGTTGAAAGCCTTCTTTTTAGGGTCCAAACCCTCACTTTTAGGGCCCCTAGCTGGATTTTTAGGGTCCACTGAGTCATTTTTGTGGTTTTAATCCCTCTTCTAGGGTAGAAAGCCTCATGCTTAGGTTCTAAACCTGTACCTTTAGGGTACTACTTCTACTTTCTAGGATCCAAAGTCTCTGCTTTAAGGTCCAAAACTGATTACAGAGCCCAAATTCTCTGCTTCGGGGCCCAAAGCCCCAGTTTTGGGATCCAACCCCTCATTTAATGGTCCAAATACTCATTTTAAGGCCCAAAGCCTCATTTTTAAGGTCCAAACCCTCATCTTAGGATCCAAAGCCTCGTTTTTAGGGCCCAAACCTAAAAGGCCACATTTTTATGGCCCAAAGGCACACTGTTAGGGATCAAAGCCTCGTTTTAGGGTCCAAAGTCTCTTTTTAGGCTCCAAAGCCTCATTTTCATGGTCGAAAGGCTCCGTTTCAGTTTGCAGAGTCTCTTTTTTAGAGTCCAAAGCCACATCTTGAGTTTCCAGAGCCTCATTTTCAGGCTCCAAACAGGCATTTTTAGGACCCAGCCAGTCGTTTTGAGGGACCAAGCTGCATCTTGAGTGTCCACACCCTCATCTTTAGGGTCCCAACCCCTCTTTTAGGGTCCAGTGCCTCATTTTCAGGGTGCAAATGTTTGATTCTAGGGTTGAAAGCCTCCTTTTAGGGTCCAAACCCTCTTTTTTTAGGGTCATCAATCCTGATTTATAAGGTCCAAGCCCTGCTTTTAAGGTCCAAAGACTCATCTTAAGGGCCCAGAGTGTCATTTTTAAGGCCCCAAATCTGATTTTAAAGCTCCAAAGCCTAATTTTCAGGCTCCAGAGTGGCATTTTTAGGATCGAGCCGGTTGCTTTGAGGGATGAAACTGCACCTTGGGTGTCCGAACCCTCATTTTCAGGGTCCAAATCCCTCTTTTAGGGCTCAAAGCCTCATTTTCAGGGTCCAAAGCTTTGATTCTAGGCTTGAAAGCCTCCTGTTTAGGTCCCACAGCCCCACTTTGAGGGTACAAACCCCCATTTACAAGTTCCAAACCCCTTTTACAGCCCAAAGCCTCTTTTGAAGGGCCCAGAGCATCATTTTTAGGGCCCCAAGTCTGATTTTTGGGCCCAAACCCTCACTTTCACCTTCCAAAGCCTCATTTTCATGGTCCAAAGGCTCCATTTCAGTTTGCAAAGTCTCCTTTTGGAGACCAAAGCCACATTTTGAGTTTCCAAAGCCTCATTTTCGGCCTCCAAAGCAGCATTTTAGGATCCAGCCAGTCGTTTTTAGGATCCAAGCCACATGTTGAGTGTCTAAAGAGCCATTGGACAGGCATGAGGGCCGGGGTGGGGGCGGGCGGGGCAGGCGGCTGTCGGTGCTGGCAGGAGCTGGTTCCCTGTTGCTCCGTGGCAGGTGTGCCGGTTTTCCTGGCACAGACGGTGGCTACTGGCGTCAGGTCTGGCTCCCAGGGATGCTGGGGCATGCAGGACGGCTGTCCGGGCGTGATGGATAGCTGCTGGTGTTGGGCCGGGCTCCCGAAGCTGCGGAGAGGTGCCTGCGGAGAGAGGAGGCTGCTGAGGCCCCGCCGCGGCTGCAGTGCAGGCTGGTGCGAGGGTGTGGGGCAGCACTGGGCACCCCATGGGATGTGGGCACCCGGTTGCATGTGGGAGCCGTGGGCACGGAGAGTTCTGTGCAGAAAACAGGGCGCCCCGCATCCCTCGGCTGGGGCTCTGCTCACCTGCCCATGGCTCATTTCCTCTCAGCCCTGACCATCCTGACCTGCCTGCTCTGCGCATGCCGGGAAGGAGACCTGACCCCGACAGACCGAGGGGACCAAGGCTGGGCACAGCACTGAAGGGCCAGGAGAGCCTCCTGTTCTCCTTTCTCAGCATGCCTGGCAGAGACCAGCCCTCAGCTCCCCTGCCCGTCCCTGACCAGAGAAGGTGACAGCCTTGGCTCTCTGTTTAGTGGGGTGCTCTCCATCCTCTCTTCAGAATACATATACACGTAGATACGTACCCCTGCGCAGACAAAACCCCTGCCTGTGCTGAGAACACACACGCTGGCAGTGTTGGGGTGCAGATGGGACAGACTGACTCTCTTTCTCCAGAAACATCCCTTGTTGTTTTTACTTTCTGACCTAGCTCTGCCTACGTCTGTCGCTGGGTCTGCTCTTGTCGAGGCAGGGTCACTTTTAACTAACCCTTGCAACAGTAAGAAGGGCTTTCCGAAAAGAATGCCCATGAATTGAGAGGCCAGTTAAAACATCTTACAGCACACATCTCCGTGGAGTCTAGCCAATAAGTAATTCAGCACTCCAGAATACCCTACCTCTGAGTGCTTCATGGCCAACAGCAGCCATCTCATACAGAAGTTTGGTAAAAACCTCCCAACAACTCACTGTTTTCTCTTCCTCCACAGACGGATCACACAACAAAATACCATCCCAAGCAGCACGGAGCCCAGGATTGCCACAGCGCCTTCTATGCAGTACTTCTGGAAATCTTCCGGATCCGCAGCATTTGAGTTTCTCTTGCCATCCGCTCCTGGAGGAACAATTCTGCACGTGAGTATGTCCTGCGCACTACTGGTAATCCCACAGGAGGTCTGACATTGCCAGGAAATGTTCTTTCTCACTTTGTTAGCATCTCTGAATGAGTGAACATCCTGGGGCTGAAACATTTCCTTGGTTGCAGCCTAAACAAAGGAACCTCCCAAAGCTGTTGCAAATCAATGCACTCTGGAGTCTCTCTTCCTCCTCTCAGCTTTGCTTACGCTCTGGGATGGCCGTAATCCAGTTTTCCCAGTGTCATGGGTTTGCTCCCCTTCTTGGCCACCCTTCGCATTTGCACACAATCTCTTTTGTGCTCGCCCACCTTCATTCTCCGAGGCTTGCTAGCGCTGCTGCCTGGAGGCTCTCTCTGACCCTTTGGGACAAGTTGTCCCACTGAACAGAACCCATGAGGCCAGATGGAGAGCATGTGGTGGAGCGCAGCTGTTTGACCAGTTGCCCCTTTGAGTGAGATGGACAAACGCCATCCCTGCGTCGGGGAGCGTCACTCCCCAGCCCAGCACCCACACCCTGAGGGGACGGAGTCAGGCCCTCTCAGGAGACACCTGAACCTTGCTCTCCCCTTTGCCTTTTCTCCAGCATGGGCACCGCTTGCATGCCTCCAGTTTTCAGGACTTGTCTCCCACTTATGGCCCCCTGCAAGACTGCTCAGTACCTGGGTTCTTTTGAAAAATTCATATATCCTGGCGCGGTGGGCTTCCCTGGGGTTGGACAGCACTGCCAAGAAACAGAGAAGGGTAAAGCCTCAGCATGGCTCAAGCACAGAGCATGCAGAAGGATGGTGCAGGTTCCCTGAGCCCATGCCTGATCTGTCAATGAATCCCTTTGGACCTCAGTTCACAGGAGGGATCGCCCTCTGTTGTGCCTAGGGCCTCTAGGGACTCATGGCAAGCTCCGGGCTGCTGGTTCTGAGGGAGGTACATTTGATCAAGAGTCACATTTCCCATCATCTACTGAACGTGCTTCAGGTGGCCTCGTTCCCAAAATGGCGGAGTTCTGAAATTCCCGTGAATGGGGTGCGGTGGGAGGTGAGCACTTCACTGCATCTAGAGAGGGTTACGAGTGTCTCTCTGGCACACTGATGGCAATAACCTCCACACCCCAGAGACGACAGTCATCCTCAGAGAGCTGTTCCTGGCTTCGTTTAGAACGCTTGCTCTGTACTAATAGTTTGGCTGCTGACATAATGTGCAGTAGCAGGCACCAGGGGAAGAGCCTGCAGACACCCAGTGATTTGATATATGACACCGCATGGCTGAGGGACAGAAATTACCTGGCATGCCTGTTGGCTGAATTGCCCCTGATTTTTCATCAGAGACTGGCACTGCATGACTGCCTCCTTCCTGAAGCGCCTCCTTCTCCACAGTCTCACGGTCCATCTCTTTAGAAAGAAAGTGCATCAGTTTAATTAGAAGTAACTGTTCCTTGTCAGGAACACGGTTACCTTCAGAAGGCAAAATACATCAATAATGCTTAGAAACAAAGCCTGGGCATTTGGGGTGCACCTCATCACTAGTCCAAACAATGTGTCATTCATGGAGAAAAATTAGAGAGCTAGACACTTTCCAGTTTACCAGTGGACGGTAAAACCCGACCTGCTGAAAGACTAGGAGACTGCATGTCATCTTCTTGTTCACACTTAGTGCATTTTTGGCAAACTGCAAGATGATAGTAAATTACTTCCTTCAGAGAGGACAGGAAGACACTGTAGCCAGTTCAGCTGGGGAAGGAGCCTTTTGGAGAAGCACGTCGCATCATGCGAACTCCATCACACGGTAGGGGTAACAGACACGCGCACACAGTGGACTGAACCCCAAGCTCTTGCAGTCTTGAAATTGAGCGTCAGTGCAGCAAGGCTCTGATCGATCCCTTTCTGCTTGTGTTGGCTACAGCTTGTCCATATATGTGTCTAAGACCTCAGCTTCCCAAGTCTTCTGGTTAAGAGTGATATATACCCACCATGTGCAGCTTTATCCAATTCTTTCAGGATTTCCTGTAGGACTTGTGATGACCTCTGGGAAGATTTCTCTGTTTTGGCATTATACTTTGCCCTTTGAGGACCTTAACAGAAAGTATGAAGTTCAATTTCTCACTAATAAAATACTGAAAACCAGTGCATAGTCTGTGAAGTCAGTCAAGACGGACTACTCACCCCTGGGATGCCAGGTGAGCTCCAGCGCAGGATCCAGCCGAGGAGCTGGAGCTGGAGCTGGAGCCACATCTGCAACCAAACACCCATGAGAAGTTCTCATCCTACCTTGTGATATACACTGTCATAACTGACCAGCAGAACATATGAGGGGATCACGTAATGACATGGCACACACAGTGCAGGTCTATATTCTCACACCCGCAAGACATGGCTCTCTCACATTTGGGCTTTGAGCTGGCAGCTCTCAAAAAGCCATGACGTACCCATGCGATCTCCCAGCGTGTCAGCCCTCGAACCCAGCTGGGATGCTGGATATCCATCAACTCCAGCCACATCTGTAAACAAACAGAAGAGAGCAGCTCCCGTGAAGTATTTCAATATCCTTCTTCAGACCTGAACGGCAGTGAATGCAGTTCAAACGTGGGATTGCTCCATGGCACTCATCTCTCCCTTCCAGTCAGGACCATCGTGCAGACAGTTACTGGGTGCCTGGACCATGCTGATCCAAAACAAACCATGCATGGGGCTGTCAGGAGAAAGGACTCCCTGGAGCTCACACCAGCTCTAAACTCAACCCCAACAAGCCTGCTGGTGTTGCAGCAGGCCCTGGAAGCAGCACAGGCTCGGAGAAGCTGGCAAAGACAGCTTCGCAAGGCAAAGTGCCCCAGGGCACGTCACTGAGCCCAACCCATTCCCTCTCTGCTCTTCTGCATGTCTGAGCATTGGCCGAGAAAATACTAAGTAAAATGTCATATGAACAGAGTATTAAAACCTCAGTGCTCACTCATTCAAGTGACATACCTTTGGGATCGCCTTGAGGATCCCGGACGAAATCCGGCTGAGATGTCAGGTAGCCATCGCCTGCAGGCACAGCTGTAATCAAGCATGTTTCCATTAGATGTTGCGATCTACTTCTTTCTCAGTGACCCGCAGTGACTGGAGGTGGGTCAGGTCATGACGTGGGACGCAGACATGGGAGGAGCTTTGCAAAGCTGCAGAGGGGCCTGAGTGACCTGTTGCTGGCACCTGGAAGGACTCAAAATGCCCTTTCCAGGCCATGTGCAACATGCCTCAAGGACTGGATGGACAAAGATAAGGCCCTCGGGGATTTCTTACTGGGATATCTCTCCTGTGCACAGAGGAAGCCCACATGAAAGCACTGGAGGAAACAAATGATCATTTGCACGTCTTGTGGAGAAGAGCCCGCTGGCCAGGGAGAGGCTGCACCAGCGCTGCCCCATCTGTTCCCCCGGGCTGCAGGCTGGGGCTGTGTGTCAGAGACCTGGGTTTGCCCAAGGAGAGCACTGCAGGGCTAGAACAGGAATGCTCCCATCTTCCTGAGTGGACATCTCCCGAGGACAGACGTCTCTGAGGCTGAAAGCTGGGACCCAGCCGGCGAGCAGCAGAGCCACGGCCCTGGGCACAGCTGTGACCATGCCGGGGGAGAAGTGCTCCTGCGGGCTATTCCCTGGTCCTGCTGTGCAGCTCTGGTCCCGACATGCAGGCTGGGGAAAGGCTGCCTCGGGGCAGGGCGGTGCAGGGCTGGCTCTAGGAACGGTTTCTCACCCCGCGGTGCCACTCCTGGCCCCACTGTTCACCTGGAAAATCCCTGTGCAGTGGCCGCAGCCCCTGTGCCTCCACGCAGGGTGTCTGCCTCCCGCTTGCCTGCGGAGCTGGCCACGGCTCATGCGGCTCAGCCGAGCCCAGCTGCTCTCCTGGCCCTGCCCCACCACGACCCTGGCCCCACTGCCACCCCGAGGTGCGGTGGGCGCCGCTCCACGCTGCCCAGGGCTGTGTGCTGACCCTTGCCTGCCTGCCTACCTAATCCCCGTGCTCGCCATGGAGCAGCCCAGGTGTCCTGGGCTCGCAGGGCCACCAAGAGGAAAAAAGTAAGGAGGTGGGTGGGGGCCCATGCCCCCCGTGACTGCACCATGCTGCTGCTGCTGCTGCTGCTGCTGCTGCTGCTGCTGCTGCTGCTGCTGGAGCAATGCCTGCGGCACAGCAGAGCACATCAGGGCGTGGCATGGCGGGGCTCTGTGACCTCACAGCTCGGCCTCCCCACTGCAGCCACGCCCCCGGGGTGCCGCCCTCCCCCAAACACCGTCCCCCTGGAAGACCCTGCTCCCACATGTCATTTTGGGAGGGTGGGGCTCCCAGAGGGGAGGGAGGCTCAGATTGCTCAACTAGAACTTAATCTGACTACTGCCGTAGAAGACAATAAAAAATGTTTCTATAAATACTTTAGCAACAAAAGGAGGGCTAAGGAGAATCTCCCATCTTTTGTTGGATGCAGGGGGACAAAGCGTGAGGCTGAGGCTGCGTGACAAAGGCTGAGGAAAAGGCTGAGGTACTTAATGCATTCTTTGCCTCAGTCTTTAATAGTAAGAGCAGTTGTTCTTGGGGTACCCAGCCCCTGAGGTGGAAGACAGGGAGCAGAAAGAAGCCCGCATAATCCAAGGGGCAATGGTTAGTGACGTGCTACACCACTTAGACAGACATAAGTCTGTGGGGCTGGATGGGATCCACCCAAGGGTACTGTGGAGGCTGGCAGAAGTGCACACCAAGCCACTTTCGATCGTTTATGAGTGGTCCTGGCTAACTGGGGAGGTCCCAGTTGACTGGAGGTTAGCAAATGTGACGCCCATCTACAAGAAGGGCCGGAAAGAGGATCCGGGGAACTACAGGCCTGTCAGTCTGACCTTGGTGCCAGGGAAGGTTATGGAGCAGATCGTCTTGAGTGCCATCTCATGGCTTGTACAGGACAACCAGGTTGTCAGGCCCAGTCAGCATGGGTTTATGAATGGCAGGTCCTGCTAGACCACAACCCCCCTTGACCACAACTCCCCTTGCCGCATTTTGCAGACATCTACTTCAACTGGAGTCGTCTTCTTTCAGGATTCCTGTGAACACAAAAAGGAAACAAACGTGCTCGGTTGTATTTAACCAGCAGGGTTAAAAAGAGGGTGAGATCCACTGGCTGTTAATCTGGTGTACTTCTCCTGCCAAGGCAGCCATCCAGGGGTGGGCAGCTCCCTGTATCAGTGTCACTATTTCAGTCATGTTTGGAACTGCGGCAGCCAGGGGTGCAGTATTAGTGTTTAGCTGTCGGTAAGCCACTGTAAAATGCCATGGCCCGGTTGGTTTCTTTACTGGCCACACTGGTGAATTGTAAGGCGAGTGAGTCCTTTCAATGATGCCTCTTTTTCCAATTCTGTTACCACCCCGTCGATCCCCATAAGCGCTGCTGCTGGAGACGGATATTGCCGAACATTAGTGATTTTAGAGGGGGGTGAGGGTATAGGTGTTTGTAACAGGCTCAATTTCACTATGCCTGATTCCTTTTTATTGCTCGCAAAACTCCACACGGTTCCATCGGGAGTCTCCACATTCGCCGCCCAGTACGTCAAATCCCAGAACGTTAGTGTACGCAGCACTGCCTAATACCTCTACCCTGGTTAATCTTCGTTCCTCCGGCAACCAGAGTGAAATTCTTGCAGTAGCGCATTCCTTTTCCACACCATCAATTCCTGTGAATTTAACACTGCCTCAGCCAGGTCTTATGCCCAGGGCTTGTGCTGTTTCATGGATAATTACTGACAATTGGGCCCCGGTGTCAATGAGAAAGTTTACCAATATTTTTCGTGGTCCAATGGGAATGGCACTGATAGGGTCAGAGTGTTCATCAGAGAGCCACTGAATTGCTAATACCCGCCGAGCAGGGTGGCTCACTGCCATCCCTGGGGATGAAAGTTGAGATTCCACCTCGTCAATTAGGCCTGGTGCAGAAGGTGCACTTTCCTTGTGGGTTGGGGGTTTTCCAGCTAGGCAATTCTCCCTGGCTGGGTTATTCTTTTTACCCAGAGACTGGACCAATGGTGACCATGGAATTGTTCGCACAGTAGTGCCGATTTCGTCACCGTCATCAACAGCAGTCTCAGTTTTAACCAAAGGTTGTAAGGAAATCAACTGGGGCTTGGAATCGGAGGTCCCTTCGACCTCATCATCATCATCATCATCACTGTCAAACCAAAGATCACCATCCCAAATTTCAGGGTTTGCACCACGCATTAATCTACGAATCTGCTTAACTGGAGCAGAAGGTTGCATTTTGTCTAGCAGCCGATTAACCCTTTCCAGCAATTGTTTAAGATGATTATTCTCACTCATGAGTTTATTATTCTCATTCACACGTTTATTATTCTCACGCACAAGTTCACCATTCTCACTCACAGGTTTATAATTTTCACTCAGGAGTTTATCAGCTCGGTTTCTTAGTGCTTTTCCTGTCTCCCTCTCAAAGGCCAATGATGACTTCAACACCTCATTTTCCGATTCTAAAGTTGAATATTCCACATTGGAAATTAGTTTGGGAGCAGGGGTTTTCTTAGCTTCTGGCTGAGCAGAAGGCTCCTAACACTGCACAAATTACCCTTTTACCTTTTTTTGCTCCAAGCCTTTGCGCAGCCTGACACTGCTTAACGCGTTCTACCACCTTCTCTTCATTCTTCCAAAATTGTTGAGCCCCCTCCTTCCCAGCCTGGGAAGGGGCACATTTGTATTTTTGCAGCAGTATATCCATGGTAATCCTGCCGACTACGCCAATTTTCCTGCTGCATTCAGAGTTACTGTCGCGTAGGAGTCTGAGGAGTGGCTGGGGGGAGGAAACCCTGCCGTTGAGTCGCATGGCCGACACCAGCGGCTCCCGTCACGCAGCTCCTCCTGCCCGGGGCTGTGGTTGGAGCACAGACAGACCCACAGTTTGGGACAGACTTGCCGATCCAGAGCAAATCCAGGGCAGCTCCTCTCCTGTCCCCTCCCCTCCTGTCGTGTCCCCTTCCCCCCCTCCCCTTCCCTCCCTCCCTGAGCAGGCTCAGACCCCATAAGAGTACTGCAGGATGGCAGAGCTGTGCACACACCTTGCGCTGCTGAGAGAACAGCTCCAGGTGCAATGGCCCATCTCTCCGCAGGCCCAGTGTCCTGGCTGGCTGAGGAGCAGCTGTGGTGGTGGGGGCAGCTCTGTGAGGAGAGGCCCAGGCTGCCCCTGTCCAGCTGTCAACAGCTGCACCATTGGCCACGGCTGAGCCAATCAGCGGAGCCAGTGTTGGCCTGTCACAGCCAGCCTGGGGCAGGGGGGGTGCAGGCTGAGGGGCCTGAGGAGAAACTGGTGAGAGACAGGCTGCGGGGCAGCTGGGGCGAGGGGGGAGCAGGGCCAGGGCCAGGCCCAGGGGTGCTGCAGGCACAGGAGCAGGTATCTCATTTGTAGAGAGCAGCGTCATTTTTAAGATCCAGCCAGTCGTTTCTGAGGGTCCAAGCCGCATCTTGAATGTTCAGACCCTCATTTTTATGGTGCAAAGCCCTCTTTTAGGGCCCAAAGCCTCATTTTTTGAGTCCAAAACTTTGATTCTATGGTTGAAAGCCTTCTTTTAGGGTCCAAACCTCACTTTTAGGGCCCCTAGCTGGATTTTTAGGGTCCACTGAGTCATTTTTGTGGTTTTAATCCCTCTTCTAGGGTAGAAAGCCTCATGCTTAGGTTCTAAACCTGTACCTTTAGGGTACTACTTCTACTTTCTAGGATCCAAAGTCTCTGCTTTAAGGTCCAAAACTGATTACAGAGCCCAAATTCTCTGCTTCGGGGCCCAAAGCCCCAGTTTTGGGATCCAACCCCTCATTTAATGGTCCAAATACTCATTTTAAGGCCCAAAGCCTCATTTTTAAGGTCCAAACCCTCATCTTAGGATCCAAAGCCTCGTTTTTAGGGCCCAAACCTAAAAGGCCACATTTTTATGGCCCAAAGGCACACTGTTAGGGATCAAAGCCTCGTTTTAGGGTCCAAAGTCTCTTTTAGGCTCCAAAGCCTCATTTTCATGGTCGAAAGGCTCCGTTTCAGTTTGCAGAGTCTCTTTTAGAGTCCAAAGCCACATCTTGAGTTTCCAGAGCCTCATTTTCAGGCTCCAAACAGGCATTTTTAGGACCCAGCCAGTCGTTTTGAGGGACCAAGCTGCATCTTGAGTGTCCACACCCTCATCTTTAGGGTCCCAACCCCTCTTTTAGGGTCCAGTGCCTCATTTTCAGGGTGCAAATGTTTGATTCTAGGGTTGAAAGCCTCCTTTTAGGGTCCAAACCCTCTTTTTTTAGGGTCATCAATCCTGATTTATAAGGTCCAAGCCCTGCTTTTAAGGTCCAAAGACTCATCTTAAGGGCCCAGAGTGTCATTTTTAAGGCCCCAAATCTGATTTTAAAGCTCCAAAGCCTAATTTTCAGGCTCCAGAGTGGCATTTTTAGGATCGAGCCGGTTGCTTTGAGGGATGAAACTGCACCTTGGGTGTCCGAACCCTCATTTTCAGGGTCCAAATCCTCTTTTAGGCTCAAAGCCTCATTTTCAGGGTCCAAAGCTTTGATTCTAGGCTTGAAAGCCTCCTGTTTAGGTCCCACAGCCCCACTTTGAGGGTACAAACCCCCATTTACAAGTTCCAAACCCCTTTTACAGCCCAAAGCCTCTTTTGAAGGGCCCAGAGCATCATTTTTAGGGCCCCAAGTCTGATTTTTGGGCCCAAACCCTCACTTTCACCTTCCAAAGCCTCATTTTCATGGTCCAAAGGCTCCATTTCAGTTTGCAAAGTCTCCTTTTTGGAGACCAAAGCCACATTTTGAGTTTCCAAAGCCTCATTTTCGGCCTCCAAAGCAGCATTTTAGGATCCAGCCAGTCGTTTTTAGGATCCAAGCCACATGTTGAGTGTCTAAAGAGCCATTGGACAGGCATGAGGGCCGGGGTGGGGGCGGGCGGGGCAGGCGGCTGTCGGTGCTGGCAGGAGCTGGTTCCCTGTTGCTCCGTGGCAGGTGTGCCGGTTTTCCTGGCACAGACGGTGGCTACTGGCGTCAGGTCTGGCTCCCAGGGATGCTGGGGCATGCAGGACGGCTGTCCGGGCGTGATGGATAGCTGCTGGTGTTGGGCCGGGCTCCCGAAGCTGCGGAGAGGTGCCTGCGGAGAGAGGAGGCTGCTGAGGCCCCGCCGCGGCTGCAGTGCAGGCTGGTGCGAGGGTGTGGGCAGCACTGGGCACCCCATGGGATGTGGGCACCCGGTTGCATGTGGGAGCCGTGGGCACGGAGAGTTCTGTGCAGAAAACAGGGCGCCCCGCATCCCTCGGCTGGGGCTCTGCTCACCTGCCCATGGCTCATTTCCTCTCAGCCCTGACCATCCTGACCTGCCTGCTCTGCGCATGCCGGGAAGGAGACCTGACCCCGACAGACCGAGGGGACCAAGGCTGGGCACAGCACTGAAGGGCCAGGAGAGCCTCCTGTTCTCCTTTCTCAGCATGCCTGGCAGAGACCAGCCCTCAGCTCCCCTGCCCGTCCCTGACCAGAGAAGGTGACAGCCTTGGCTCTCTGTTTAGTGGGGTGCTCTCCATCCTCTCTTCAGAATACATATACACGTAGATACGTACCCCTGCGCAGACAAAACCCCTGCCTGTGCTGAGAACACACACGCTGGCAGTGTTGGGGTGCAGATGGGACAGACTGACTCTCTTTCTCCAGAAACATCCCTTGTTGTTTTTACTTTCTGACCTAGCTCTGCCTACGTCTGTCGCTGGGTCTGCTCTTGTCGAGGCAGGGTCACTTTTAACTAACCCTTGCAACAGTAAGAAGGGCTTTCCGAAAAGAATGCCCATGAATTGAGAGGCCAGTTAAAACATCTTACAGCACACATCTCCGTGGAGTCTAGCCAATAAGTAATTCAGCACTCCAGAATACCCTACCTCTGAGTGCTTCATGGCCAACAGCAGCCATCTCATACAGAAGTTTGGTAAAAACCTCCCAACAACTCACTGTTTTCTCTTCCTCCACAGACGGATCACACAACAAAATACCATCCCAAGCAGCACGGAGCCCAGGATTGCCACAGCGCCTTCTATGCAGTACTTCTGGAAATCTTCCGGATCCGCAGCATTTGAGTTTCTCTTGCCATCCGCTCCTGGAGGAACAATTCTGCACGTGAGTATGTCCTGCGCACTACTGGTAATCCCACAGGAGGTCTGACATTGCCAGGAAATGTTCTTTCTCACTTTGTTAGCATCTCTGAATGAGTGAACATCCTGGGGCTGAAACATTTCCTTGGTTGCAGCCTAAACAAAGGAACCTCCCAAAGCTGTTGCAAATCAATGCACTCTGGAGTCTCTCTTCCTCCTCTCAGCTTTGCTTACGCTCTGGGATGGCCGTAATCCAGTTTTCCCAGTGTCATGGGTTTGCTCCCCTTCTTGGCCACCCTTCGCATTTGCACACAATCTCTTTTGTGCTCGCCCACCTTCATTCTCCGAGGCTTGCTAGCGCTGCTGCCTGGAGGCTCTCTCTGACCCTTTGGGACAAGTTGTCCCACTGAACAGAACCCATGAGGCCAGATGGAGAGCATGTGGTGGAGCGCAGCTGTTTGACCAGTTGCCCCTTTGAGTGAGATGGACAAACGCCATCCCTGCGTCGGGGAGCGTCACTCCCCAGCCCAGCACCCACACCCTGAGGGGACGGAGTCAGGCCCTCTCAGGAGACACCTGAACCTTGCTCTCCCCTTTGCCTTTTCTCCAGCATGGGCACCGCTTGCATGCCTCCAGTTTTCAGGACTTGTCTCCCACTTATGGCCCCCTGCAAGACTGCTCAGTACCTGGGTTCTTTTGAAAAATTCATATATCCTGGCGCGGTGGGCTTCCCTGGGGTTGGACAGCACTGCCAAGAAACAGAGAAGGGTAAAGCCTCAGCATGGCTCAAGCACAGAGCATGCAGAAGGATGGTGCAGGTTCCCTGAGCCCATGCCTGATCTGTCAATGAATCCCTTTGGACCTCAGTTCACAGGAGGGATCGCCCTCTGTTGTGCCTAGGGCCTCTAGGGACTCATGGCAAGCTCCGGGCTGCTGGTTCTGAGGGAGGTACATTTGATCAAGAGTCACATTTCCCATCATCTACTGAACGTGCTTCAGGTGGCCTCGTTCCCAAAATGGCGGAGTTCTGAAATTCCCGTGAATGGGGTGCGGTGGGAGGTGAGCACTTCACTGCATCTAGAGAGGGTTACGAGTGTCTCTCTGGCACACTGATGGCAATAACCTCCACACCCCAGAGACGACAGTCATCCTCAGAGAGCTGTTCCTGGCTTCGTTTAGAACGCTTGCTCTGTACTAATAGTTTGGCTGCTGACATAATGTGCAGTAGCAGGCACCAGGGGAAGAGCCTGCAGACACCCAGTGATTTGATATATGACACCGCATGGCTGAGGGACAGAAATTACCTGGCATGCCTGTTGGCTGAATTGCCCCTGATTTTTCATCAGAGACTGGCACTGCATGACTGCCTCCTTCCTGAAGCGCCTCCTTCTCCACAGTCTCACGGTCCATCTCTTTAGAAAGAAAGTGCATCAGTTTAATTAGAAGTAACTGTTCCTTGTCAGGAACACGGTTACCTTCAGAAGGCAAAATACATCAATAATGCTTAGAAACAAAGCCTGGGCATTTGGGGTGCACCTCATCACTAGTCCAAACAATGTGTCATTCATGGAGAAAATTAGAGAGCTAGACACTTTCCAGTTTACCAGTGGACGGTAAAACCCGACCTGCTGAAAGACTAGGAGACTGCATGTCATCTTCTTGTTCACACTTAGTGCATTTTTGGCAAACTGCAAGATGATAGTAAATTACTTCCTTCAGAGAGGACAGGAAGACACTGTAGCCAGTTCAGCTGGGGAAGGAGCCTTTTGGAGAAGCACGTCGCATCATGCGAACTCCATCACACGGTAGGGGTAACAGACACGCGCACACAGTGGACTGAACCCCAAGCTCTTGCAGTCTTGAAATTGAGCGTCAGTGCAGCAAGGCTCTGATCGATCCCTTTCTGCTTGTGTTGGCTACAGCTTGTCCATATATGTGTCTAAGACCTCAGCTTCCCAAGTCTTCTGGTTAAGAGTGATATATACCCACCATGTGCAGCTTTATCCAATTCTTTCAGGATTTCCTGTAGGACTTGTGATGACCTCTGGGAAGATTTCTCTGTTTTGGCATTATACTTTGCCCTTTGAGGACCTTAACAGAAAGTATGAAGTTCAATTTCTCACTAATAAAATACTGAAAACCAGTGCATAGTCTGTGAAGTCAGTCAAGACGGACTACTCACCCCTGGGATGCCAGGTGAGCTCCAGCGCAGGATCCAGCCGAGGAGCTGGAGCTGGAGCTGGAGCCACATCTGCAACCAAACACCCATGAGAAGTTCTCATCCTACCTTGTGATATACACTGTCATAACTGACCAGCAGAACATATGAGGGGATCACGTAATGACATGGCACACACAGTGCAGGTCTATATTCTCACACCCGCAAGACATGGCTCTCTCACATTTGGGCTTTGAGCTGGCAGCTCTCAAAAAGCCATGACGTACCCATGCGATCTCCCAGCGTGTCAGCTCCTCGAACCCAGCTGGGATGCTGGATATCCATCAACTCCAGCCACATCTGTAAACAAACAGAAGAGAGCAGCTCCCGTGAAGTATTTCAATATCCTTCTTCAGACCTGAACGGCAGTGAATGCAGTTCAAACGTGGGATTGCTCCATGGCACTCATCTCTCCCTTCCAGTCAGGACCATCGTGCAGACAGTTACTGGGTGCCTGGACCATGCTGATCCAAAACAAACCATGCATGGGGCTGTCAGGAGAAAGGACTCCTGGAGCTCACACCAGCTCTAAACTCAACCCCAACAAGCCTGCTGGTGTTGCAGCAGGCCCTGGAAGCAGCACAGGCTCGGAGAAGCTGGCAAAGACAGCTTCGCAAGGCAAAGTGCCCCAGGGCACGTCACTGAGCCCAACCCATTCCCTCTCTGCTCTTCTGCATGTCTGAGCATTGGCCGAGAAAATACTAAGTAAAATGTCATATGAACAGAGTATTAAAACCTCAGTGCTCACTCATTCAAGTGACATACCTTTGGGATCGCCTTGAGGATCCCGGACGAAATCCGGCTGAGATGTCAGGTAGCCATCGCCTGCAGGCACAGCTGTAATCAAGCATGTTTCCATTAGATGTTGCGATCTACTTCTTTCTCAGTGACCCGCAGTGACTGGAGGTGGGTCAGGTCATGACGTGGGACGCAGACATGGGAGGAGCTTTGCAAAGCTGCAGAGGGGCCTGAGTGACCTGTTGCTGGCACCTGGAAGGACTCAAAATGCCCTTTCCAGGCCATGTGCAACATGCCTCAAGGACTGGATGGACAAAGATAAGGCCCTCGGGGATTTCTTACTGGGATATCTCTCCTGTGCACAGAGGAAGCCCACATGAAAGCACTGGAGGAAACAAATGATCATTTGCACGTCTTGTGGAGAAGAGCCCGCTGGCCAGGGAGAGGCTGCACCAGCGCTGCCCCATCTGTTCCCCGGGCTGCAGGCTGGGGCTGTGTGTCAGAGACCTGGGTTTGCCCAAGGAGAGCACTGCAGGGCTAGAACAGGAATGCTCCCATCTTCCTGAGTGGACATCTCCCGAGGACAGACGTCTCTGAGGCTGAAAGCTGGGACCCAGCCGGCGAGCAGCAGAGCCACGGCCCTGGGCACAGCTGTGACCATGCCGGGGGAGAAGTGCTCCTGCGGGCTATTCCCTGGTCCTGCTGTGCAGCTCTGGTCCCGACATGCAGGCTGGGGAAAGGCTGCCTCGGGGCAGGGCGGTGCAGGGCTGGCTCTAGGAACGGTTTCTCACCCCGCGGTGCCACTCCTGGCCCCACTGTTCACCTGGAAAATCCCTGTGCAGTGGCCGCAGCCCCCTGTGCCTCCACGCAGGGTGTCTGCCTCCCGCTTGCCTGCGGAGCTGGCCACGGCTCATGCGGCTCAGCCGAGCCCAGCTGCTCTCCTGGCCCTGCCCCACCACGACCCTGGCCCCACTGCCACCCCGAGGTGCGGTGGGCGCCGCTCCACGCTGCCCAGGGCTGTGTGCTGACCCTTGCCTGCCTGCCTACCTAATCCCCGTGCTCGCCATGGAGCAGCCCAGGTGTCCTGGGCTCGCAGGGCCACCAAGAGGAAAAAAGTAAGGAGGTGGGTGGGGGCCCATGCCCCCCGTGACTGCACCATGCTGCTGCTGCTGCTGCTGCTGCTGCTGCTGCTGCTGCTGCTGGAGCAATGCCTGCGGCACAGCAGAGCACATCAGGGCGTGGCATGGCGGGGCTCTGTGACCTCACAGCTCGGCCTCCCCACTGCAGCCACGCCCCGGGGTGCCGCCCCTCCCCCGAACACCGTCCCCCTGGAAGACCCTGCTCCCACATGTCATTTTGGGAGGGTGGGGCTCCCAGAGGGGAGGGAGGCTCAGATTGCTCAACTAGAACTTAATCTGACTACTGCCGTAGAAGACAATAAAAAATGTTTCTATAAATACTTTAGCAACAAAAGGAGGGCTAAGGAGAATCTCCCATCTTTTGTTGGATGCAGGGGGACAAAGCGTGAGGCTGAGGCTGCGTGACAAAGGCTGAGGAAAAGGCTGAGGTACTTAATGCATTCTTTGCCTCAGTCTTTAATAGTAAGAGCAGTTGTTCTTGGGGTACCCAGCCCCTGAGGTGGAAGACAGGGAGCAGAAAGAAGCCCGCATAATCCAAGGGGCAATGGTTAGTGACGTGCTACACCACTTAGACAGACATAAGTCTGTGGGGCTGGATGGGATCCACCCAAGGGTACTGTGGAGGCTGGCAGAAGTGCACACCAAGCCACTTTCGATCGTTTATGAGTGGTCCTGGCTAACTGGGGAGGTCCCAGTTGACTGGAGGTTAGCAAATGTGACGCCCATCTACAAGAAGGGCCGGAAAGAGGATCCGGGGAACTACAGGCCTGTCAGTCTGACCTTGGTGCCAGGGAAGGTTATGGAGCAGATCGTCTTGAGTGCCATCTCATGGCTTGTACAGGACAACCAGGTTGTCAGGCCCAGTCAGCATGGGTTTATGAATGGCAGGTCCTGCTAGACCACAACCCCCCTTGACCACAACTCCCTTGCCGCATTTTGCAGACATCTACTTCAACTGGAGTCGTCTTCTTTCAGGATTCCTGTGAACACAAAAAGGAAACAAACGTGCTCGGTTGTATTTAACCAGCAGGGTTAAAAAGAGGGTGAGATCCACTGGCTGTTAATCTGGTGTACTTCTCCTGCCAAGGCAGCCATCCAGGGGTGGGCAGCTCCCTGTATCAGTGTCACTATTTCAGTCATGTTTGGAACTGCGGCAGCCAGGGGTGCAGTATTAGTGTTTAGCTGTCGGTAAGCCACTGTAAAATGCCATGGCCCGGTTGGTTTCTTTACTGGCCACACTGGTGAATTGTAAGGCGAGTGAGTCCTTTCAATGATGCCTCTTTTTTCCAATTCTGTTACCACCCCGTCGATCCCCATAAGCGCTGCTGCTGGAGACGGATATTGCCGAACATTAGTGATTTTAGAGGGGGGTGAGGGTATAGGTGTTTGTAACAGGCTCAATTTCACTATGCCTGATTCCTTTTATTGCTCGCAAAACTCCACACGGTTCCATCGGGGAGTCTCCACATTCGCTCGCCCAGTACGTCAAATCCCAGAACGTTAGTGTACGCAGCACTGCCTAATACCTCTACCCTGGTTAATCTTCGTTCCTCCGGCAACCAGAGTGAAATTCTTGCAGTAGCGCATTCCTTTTCCACACCATCAATTCCTGTGAATTTAACACTGCCTCAGCCAGGTCTTATGCCCAGGGCTTGTGCTGTTTCATGGATAATTACTGACAATTGGGCCCCGGTGTCAATGAGAAAGTTTACCAATATTTTTCGTGGTCCAATGGGAATGGCACTGATAGGGTCAGAGTGTTCATCAGAGAGCCACTGAATTGCTAATACCCGCCGAGCAGGGTGGCTCACTGCCATCCCTGGGGATGAAAGTTGAGATTCCACCTCGTCAATTAGGCCTGGTGCAGAAGGTGCACTTTCCTTGTGGGTTGGGGGTTTTCCAGCTAGGCAATTCTCCCTGGCTGGGTTATTCTTTTTACCCAGAGACTGGACCAATGGTGACCATGGAATTGTTCGCACAGTAGTGCCGATTTCGTCACCGTCATCAACAGCAGTCTCAGTTTTAACCAAAGGTTGTAAGGAAATCAACTGGGGCTTGGAATCGGAGGTCCCTTCGACCTCATCATCATCATCATCATCACTGTCAAACCAAAGATCACCATCCCAAATTTCAGGGTTTGCACCACGCATTAATCTACGAATCTGCTTAACTGGAGCAGAAGGTTGCATTTTGTCTAGCAGCCGATTAACCCTTTCCAGCAATTGTTTAAGATGATTATTCTCACTCATGAGTTTATTATTCTCATTCACACGTTTATTATTCTCACGCACAAGTTCACCATTCTCACTCACAGGTTTATAATTTTCACTCAGGAGTTTATCAGCTCGGTTTCTTAGTGCTTTTCCTGTCTCCCTCTCAAAGGCCAATGATGACTTCAACACCTCATTTTCCGATTCTAAAGTTGAATATTCCACATTGGAAATTAGTTTGGGAGCAGGGGTTTTCTTAGCTTCTGGCTGAGCAGAAGGCTCCTAACACTGCACAAATTACCCTTTTACCTTTTTTTGCTCCAAGCCTTTGCGCAGCCTGACACTGCTTAACGCGTTCTACCACCTTCTCTTCATTCTTCCAAAATTGTTGAGCCCCCTCCTTCCCAGCCTGGGAAGGGGCACATTTGTATTTTTGCAGCAGTATATCCATGGTAATCCTGCCGACTACGCCAATTTTCCTGCTGCATTCAGAGTTACTGTCGCGTAGGAGTCTGAGGAGTGGCTGGGGGGAGGAAACCCTGCCGTTGAGTCGCATGGCCGACACCAGCGGCTCCCGTCACGCAGCTCCTCCTGCCCGGGGCTGTGGTTGGAGCACAGACAGACCCACAGTTTGGGACAGACTTGCCGATCCAGAGCAAATCCAGGGCAGCTCCTCTCCTGTCCCCTCCCCTCCTGTCGTGTCCCCTTCCCCCTCCCCTTCCCTCCCTCCCTGAGCAGGCTCAGACCCCATAAGAGTACTGCAGGATGGCAGAGCTGTGCACACACCTTGCGCTGCTGAGAGAACAGCTCCAGGTGCAATGGCCCATCTCTCCGCAGGCCCAGTGTCCTGGCTGGCTGAGGAGCAGCTGTGGTGGTGGGGGGCAGCTCTGTGAGGAGAGGCCCAGGCTGCCCCTGTCCAGCTGTCAACAGCTGCACCATTGGCCACGGCTGAGCCAATCAGCGGAGCCAGTGTTGGCCTGTCACAGCCAGCCTGGGGCAGGGGGGGTGCAGGCTGAGGGGCCTGAGGAGAAACTGGTGAGAGACAGGCTGCGGGGCAGCTGGGGCGAGGGGGGGGGAGCAGGGCCAGGGCCAGGCCCAGGGGTGCTGCAGGCACAGGAGCAGGTATCTCATTTGTAGAGAGCAGCGTCATTTTTAAGATCCAGCCAGTCGTTTCTGAGGGTCCAAGCCGCATCTTGAATGTTCAGACCCTCATTTTTATGGTGCAAAGCCCTCTTTTAGGGCCCAAAGCCTCATTTTTTGAGTCCAAAACTTTGATTCTATGGTTGAAAGCCTTCTTTTTAGGGTCCAAACCCTCACTTTTAGGGCCCCTAGCTGGATTTTTAGGGTCCACTGAGTCATTTTTGTGGTTTTAATCCCTCTTCTAGGGTAGAAAGCCTCATGCTTAGGTTCTAAACCTGTACCTTTAGGGTACTACTTCTACTTTCTAGGATCCAAAGTCTCTGCTTTAAGGTCCAAAACTGATTACAGAGCCCAAATTCTCTGCTTCGGGGCCCAAAGCCCCAGTTTTGGGATCCAACCCCTCATTTAATGGTCCAAATACTCATTTTAAGGCCCAAAGCCTCATTTTTAAGGTCCAAACCCTCATCTTAGGATCCAAAGCCTCGTTTTTAGGGCCCAAACCTAAAAGGCCACATTTTTATGGCCCAAAGGCACACTGTTAGGGATCAAAGCCTCGTTTTAGGGTCCAAAGTCTCTTTTAGGCTCCAAAGCCTCATTTTCATGGTCGAAAGGCTCCGTTTCAGTTTGCAGAGTCTCTTTTAGAGTCCAAAGCCACATCTTGAGTTTCCAGAGCCTCATTTTCAGGCTCCAAACAGGCATTTTTAGGACCCAGCCAGTCGTTTTGAGGGACCAAGCTGCATCTTGAGTGTCCACACCCTCATCTTTAGGGTCCCAACCCCTCTTTTAGGGTCCAGTGCCTCATTTTCAGGGTGCAAATGTTTGATTCTAGGGTTGAAAGCCTCCTTTTAGGGTCCAAACCCTCTTTTTTTAGGGTCATCAATCCTGATTTATAAGGTCCAAGCCCTGCTTTTAAGGTCCAAAGACTCATCTTAAGGGCCCAGAGTGTCATTTTTAAGGCCCCAAATCTGATTTTAAAGCTCCAAAGCCTAATTTTCAGGCTCCAGAGTGGCATTTTTAGGATCGAGCCGGTTGCTTTGAGGGATGAAACTGCACCTTGGGTGTCCGAACCCTCATTTTCAGGGTCCAAATCCCTCTTTAGGGCTCAAAGCCTCATTTTCAGGGTCCAAAGCTTTGATTCTAGGCTTGAAAGCCTCCTGTTTAGGTCCCACAGCCCCACTTTGAGGGTACAAACCCCCATTTACAAGTTCCAAACCCCTTTTACAGCCCAAAGCCTCTTTTGAAGGGCCCAGAGCATCATTTTTAGGGCCCCAAGTCTGATTTTTGGGCCCAAACCCTCACTTTCACCTTCCAAAGCCTCATTTTCATGGTCCAAAGGCTCCATTTCAGTTTGCAAAGTCTGCTTTTGGAGACCAAAGCCACATTTTGAGTTTCCAAAGCCTCATTTTCGGCCTCCAAAGCAGCATTTTAGGATCCAGCCAGTCGTTTTTAGGATCCAAGCCACATGTTGAGTGTCTAAAGAGCCATTGGACAGGCATGAGGGCCGGGGTGGGGGCGGGCGGGGCAGGCGGCTGTCGGTGCTGGCAGGAGCTGGTTCCCTGTTGCTCCGTGGCAGGTGTGCCGGTTTTCCTGGCACAGACGGTGGCTACTGGCGTCAGGTCTGGCTCCCAGGGATGCTGGGGCATGCAGGACGGCTGTCCGGGCGTGATGGATAGCTGCTGGTGTTGGGCCGGGCTCCCGAAGCTGCGGAGAGGTGCCTGCGGAGAGAGGAGGCTGCTGAGGCCCCGCCGCGGCTGCAGTGCAGGCTGGTGCGAGGGTGTGGGCAGCACTGGGCACCCCATGGGATGTGGGCACCCGGTTGCATGTGGGAGCCGTGGGCACGGAGAGTTCTGTGCAGAAAACAGGGCGCCCCGCATCCCTCGGCTGGGGCTCTGCTCACCTGCCCATGGCTCATTTCCTCTCAGCCCTGACCATCCTGACCTGCCTGCTCTGCGCATGCCGGGAAGGAGACCTGACCCCGACAGACCGAGGGGACCAAGGCTGGGCACAGCACTGAAGGGCCAGGAGAGCCTCCTGTTCTCCTTTCTCAGCATGCCTGGCAGAGACCAGCCCTCAGCTCCCCTGCCCGTCCCTGACCAGAGAAGGTGACAGCCTTGGCTCTCTGTTTAGTGGGGTGCTCTCCATCCTCTCTTCAGAATACATATACACGTAGATACGTACCCCTGCGCAGACAAAACCCCTGCCTGTGCTGAGAACACACACGCTGGCAGTGTTGGGGTGCAGATGGGACAGACTGACTCTCTTTCTCCAGAAACATCCCTTGTTGTTTTTACTTTCTGACCTAGCTCTGCCTACGTCTGTCGCTGGGTCTGCTCTTGTCGAGGCAGGGTCACTTTTAACTAACCCTTGCAACAGTAAGAAGGGCTTTCCGAAAAGAATGCCCATGAATTGAGAGGCCAGTTAAAACATCTTACAGCACACATCTCCGTGGAGTCTAGCCAATAAGTAATTCAGCACTCCAGAATACCCTACCTCTGAGTGCTTCATGGCCAACAGCAGCCATCTCATACAGAAGTTTGGTAAAAACCTCCCAACAACTCACTGTTTTCTCTTCCTCCACAGACGGATCACACAACAAAATACCATCCCAAGCAGCACGGAGCCCAGGATTGCCACAGCGCCTTCTATGCAGTACTTCTGGAAATCTTCCGGATCCGCAGCATTTGAGTTTCTCTTGCCATCCGCTCCTGGAGGAACAATTCTGCACGTGAGTATGTCCTGCGCACTACTGGTAATCCCACAGGAGGTCTGACATTGCCAGGAAATGTTCTTTCTCACTTTGTTAGCATCTCTGAATGAGTGAACATCCTGGGGCTGAAACATTTCCTTGGTTGCAGCCTAAACAAAGGAACCTCCCAAAGCTGTTGCAAATCAATGCACTCTGGAGTCTCTCTTCCTCCTCTCAGCTTTGCTTACGCTCTGGGATGGCCGTAATCCAGTTTTCCCAGTGTCATGGGTTTGCTCCCCTTCTTGGCCACCCTTCGCATTTGCACACAATCTCTTTTGTGCTCGCCCACCTTCATTCTCCGAGGCTTGCTAGCGCTGCTGCCTGGAGGCTCTCTCTGACCCTTTGGGACAAGTTGTCCCACTGAACAGAACCCATGAGGCCAGATGGAGAGCATGTGGTGGAGCGCAGCTGTTTGACCAGTTGCCCCTTTGAGTGAGATGGACAAACGCCATCCCTGCGTCGGGGAGCGTCACTCCCCAGCCCAGCACCCACACCCTGAGGGGACGGAGTCAGGCCCTCTCAGGAGACACCTGAACCTTGCTCTCCCCTTTGCCTTTTCTCCAGCATGGGCACCGCTTGCATGCCTCCAGTTTTCAGGACTTGTCTCCCACTTATGGCCCCCTGCAAGACTGCTCAGTACCTGGGTTCTTTTGAAAAATTCATATATCCTGGCGCGGTGGGCTTCCCTGGGGTTGGACAGCACTGCCAAGAAACAGAGAAGGGTAAAGCCTCAGCATGGCTCAAGCACAGAGCATGCAGAAGGATGGTGCAGGTTCCCTGAGCCCATGCCTGATCTGTCAATGAATCCCTTTGGACCTCAGTTCACAGGAGGGATCGCCCTCTGTTGTGCCTAGGGCCTCTAGGGACTCATGGCAAGCTCCGGGCTGCTGGTTCTGAGGGAGGTACATTTGATCAAGAGTCACATTTCCCATCATCTACTGAACGTGCTTCAGGTGGCCTCGTTCCCAAAATGGCGGAGTTCTGAAATTCCCGTGAATGGGGTGCGGTGGGAGGTGAGCACTTCACTGCATCTAGAGAGGGTTACGAGTGTCTCTCTGGCACACTGATGGCAATAACCTCCACACCCCAGAGACGACAGTCATCCTCAGAGAGCTGTTCCTGGCTTCGTTTAGAACGCTTGCTCTGTACTAATAGTTTGGCTGCTGACATAATGTGCAGTAGCAGGCACCAGGGGAAGAGCCTGCAGACACCCAGTGATTTGATATATGACACCGCATGGCTGAGGGACAGAAATTACCTGGCATGCCTGTTGGCTGAATTGCCCCTGATTTTTCATCAGAGACTGGCACTGCATGACTGCCTCCTTCCTGAAGCGCCTCCTTCTCCACAGTCTCACGGTCCATCTCTTTAGAAAGAAAGTGCATCAGTTTAATTAGAAGTAACTGTTCCTTGTCAGGAACACGGTTACCTTCAGAAGGCAAAATACATCAATAATGCTTAGAAACAAAGCCTGGGCATTTGGGGGTGCACCTCATCACTAGTCCAAACAATGTGTCATTCATGGAGAAAAATTAGAGAGCTAGACACTTTCCAGTTTACCAGTGGACGGTAAAACCCGACCTGCTGAAAGACTAGGAGACTGCATGTCATCTTCTTGTTCACACTTAGTGCATTTTTGGCAAACTGCAAGATGATAGTAAATTACTTCCTTCAGAGAGGACAGGAAGACACTGTAGCCAGTTCAGCTGGGGAAGGAGCCTTTGGAGAAGCACGTCGCATCATGCGAACTCCATCACACGGTAGGGGTAACAGACACGCGCACACAGTGGACTGAACCCCAAGCTCTTGCAGTCTTGAAATTGAGCGTCAGTGCAGCAAGGCTCTGATCGATCCCTTTCTGCTTGTGTTGGCTACAGCTTGTCCATATATGTGTCTAAGACCTCAGCTTCCCAAGTCTTCTGGTTAAGAGTGATATATACCCACCATGTGCAGCTTTATCCAATTCTTTCAGGATTTCCTGTAGGACTTGTGATGACCTCTGGGAAGATTTCTCTGTTTTGGCATTATACTTTGCCCTTTGAGGACCTTAACAGAAAGTATGAAGTTCAATTTCTCACTAATAAAATACTGAAAACCAGTGCATAGTCTGTGAAGTCAGTCAAGACGGACTACTCACCCCTGGGATGCCAGGTGAGCTCCAGCGCAGGATCCAGCCGAGGAGCTGGAGCTGGAGCTGGAGCCACATCTGCAACCAAACACCCATGAGAAGTTCTCATCCTACCTTGTGATATACACTGTCATAACTGACCAGCAGAACATATGAGGGGATCACGTAATGACATGGCACACACAGTGCAGGTCTATATTCTCACACCCGCAAGACATGGCTCTCTCACATTTGGGCTTTGAGCTGGCAGCTCTCAAAAAGCCATGACGTACCCATGCGATCTCCCAGCGTGTCAGCCCTCGAACCCAGCTGGGATGCTGGATATCCATCAACTCCAGCCACATCTGTAAACAAACAGAAGAGAGCAGCTCCCGTGAAGTATTTCAATATCCTTCTTCAGACCTGAACGGCAGTGAATGCAGTTCAAACGTGGGATTGCTCCATGGCACTCATCTCTCCCTTCCAGTCAGGACCATCGTGCAGACAGTTACTGGGTGCCTGGACCATGCTGATCCAAAACAAACCATGCATGGGGCTGTCAGGAGAAAGGACTCCCTGGAGCTCACACCAGCTCTAAACTCAACCCCAACAAGCCTGCTGGTGTTGCAGCAGGCCCTGGAAGCAGCACAGGCTCGGAGAAGCTGGCAAAGACAGCTTCGCAAGGCAAAGTGCCCCAGGGCACGTCACTGAGCCCAACCCATTCCCTCTCTGCTCTTCTGCATGTCTGAGCATTGGCCGAGAAAATACTAAGTAAAATGTCATATGAACAGAGTATTAAAACCTCAGTGCTCACTCATTCAAGTGACATACCTTTGGGATCGCCTTGAGGATCCCGGACGAAATCCGGCTGAGATGTCAGGTAGCCATCGCCTGCAGGCACAGCTGTAATCAAGCATGTTTCCATTAGATGTTGCGATCTACTTCTTTCTCAGTGACCCGCAGTGACTGGAGGTGGGTCAGGTCATGACGTGGGACGCAGACATGGGAGGAGCTTTGCAAAGCTGCAGAGGGGCCTGAGTGACCTGTTGCTGGCACCTGGAAGGACTCAAAATGCCCTTTCCAGGCCATGTGCAACATGCCTCAAGGACTGGATGGACAAAGATAAGGCCCTCGGGGATTTCTTACTGGGATATCTCTCCTGTGCACAGAGGAAGCCCACATGAAAGCACTGGAGGAAACAAATGATCATTTGCACGTCTTGTGGAGAAGAGCCCGCTGGCCAGGGAGAGGCTGCACCAGCGCTGCCCCATCTGTTCCCCGGGCTGCAGGCTGGGGCTGTGTGTCAGAGACCTGGGTTTGCCCAAGGAGAGCACTGCAGGGCTAGAACAGGAATGCTCCCATCTTCCTGAGTGGACATCTCCCGAGGACAGACGTCTCTGAGGCTGAAAGCTGGGACCCAGCCGGCGAGCAGCAGAGCCACGGCCCTGGGCACAGCTGTGACCATGCCGGGGGAGAAGTGCTCCTGCGGGCTATTCCCTGGTCCTGCTGTGCAGCTCTGGTCCCGACATGCAGGCTGGGGAAAGGCTGCCTCGGGGCAGGGCGGTGCAGGGCTGGCTCTAGGAACGGTTTCTCACCCCGCGGTGCCACTCCTGGCCCCACTGTTCACCTGGAAAATCCCTGTGCAGTGGCCGCAGCCCCCTGTGCCTCCACGCAGGGTGTCTGCCTCCCGCTTGCCTGCGGAGCTGGCCACGGCTCATGCGGCTCAGCCGAGCCCAGCTGCTCTCCTGGCCCTGCCCCACCACGACCCTGGCCCCACTGCCACCCCGAGGTGCGGTGGGCGCCGCTCCACGCTGCCCAGGGCTGTGTGCTGACCCTTGCCTGCCTGCCTACCTAATCCCCGTGCTCGCCATGGAGCAGCCCAGGTGTCCTGGGCTCGCAGGGCCACCAAGAGGAAAAAAGTAAGGAGGTGGGTGGGGGCCCATGCCCCCCGTGACTGCACCATGCTGCTGCTGCTGCTGCTGCTGCTGCTGCTGCTGCTGCTGGAGCAATGCCTGCGGCACAGCAGAGCACATCAGGGCGTGGCATGGCGGGGCTCTGTGACCTCACAGCTCGGCCTCCCCACTGCAGCCACGCCCCCGGGGTGCCGCCCCTCCCCCAAACACCGTCCCCCTGGAAGACCCTGCTCCCACATGTCATTTTGGGAGGGTGGGGCTCCCAGAGGGGAGGGAGGCTCAGATTGCTCAACTAGAACTTAATCTGACTACTGCCGTAGAAGACAATAAAAAATGTTTCTATAAATACTTTAGCAACAAAAGGAGGGCTAAGGAGAATCTCCCATCTTTTGTTGGATGCAGGGGGACAAAGCGTGAGGCTGAGGCTGCGTGACAAAGGCTGAGGAAAAGGCTGAGGTACTTAATGCATTCTTTGCCTCAGTCTTTAATAGTAAGAGCAGTTGTTCTTGGGGTACCCAGCCCCCTGAGGTGGAAGACAGGGAGCAGAAAGAAGCCCGCATAATCCAAGGGGCAATGGTTAGTGACGTGCTACACCACTTAGACAGACATAAGTCTGTGGGGCTGGATGGGATCCACCCAAGGGTACTGTGGAGGCTGGCAGAAGTGCACACCAAGCCACTTTCGATCGTTTATGAGTGGTCCTGGCTAACTGGGGAGGTCCCAGTTGACTGGAGGTTAGCAAATGTGACGCCCATCTACAAGAAGGGCCGGAAAGAGGATCCGGGGAACTACAGGCCTGTCAGTCTGACCTTGGTGCCAGGGAAGGTTATGGAGCAGATCGTCTTGAGTGCCATCTCATGGCTTGTACAGGACAACCAGGTTGTCAGGCCCAGTCAGCATGGGTTTATGAATGGCAGGTCCTGCTAGACCACAACCCCCCTTGACCACAACTCCGCTTGCCGCATTTTGCAGACATCTACTTCAACTGGAGTCGTCTTCTTTCAGGATTCCTGTGAACACAAAAAGGAAACAAACGTGCTCGGTTGTATTTAACCAGCAGGGTTAAAAGAGGGTGAGATCCACTGGCTGTTAATCTGGTGTACTTCTCCTGCCAAGGCAGCCATCCAGGGGTGGGCAGCTCCCTGTATCAGTGTCACTATTTCAGTCATGTTTGGAACTGCGGCAGCCAGGGGTGCAGTATTAGTGTTTAGCTGTCGGTAAGCCACTGTAAAATGCCATGGCCCGGTTGGTTTCTTTACTGGCCACACTGGTGAATTGTAAGGCGAGTGAGTCCTTTCAATGATGCCTCTTTTTTCCAATTCTGTTACCACCCCGTCGATCCCCATAAGCGCTGCTGCTGGAGACGGATATTGCCGAACATTAGTGATTTTAGAGGGGGGTGAGGGTATAGGTGTTTGTAACAGGCTCAATTTCACTATGCCTGATTCCTTTTTATTGCTCGCAAAACTCCACACGGTTCCATCGGGGAGTCTCCACATTCGCCGCCCAGTACGTCAAATCCCAGAACGTTAGTGTACGCAGCACTGCCTAATACCTCTACCCTGGTTAATCTTCGTTCCTCCGGCAACCAGAGTGAAATTCTTGCAGTAGCGCATTCCTTTTCCACACCATCAATTCCTGTGAATTTAACACTGCCTCAGCCAGGTCTTATGCCCAGGGCTTGTGCTGTTTCATGGATAATTACTGACAATTGGGCCCCGGTGTCAATGAGAAAGTTTACCAATATTTTTCGTGGTCCAATGGGAATGGCACTGATAGGGTCAGAGTGTTCATCAGAGAGCCACTGAATTGCTAATACCCGCCGAGCAGGGTGGCTCACTGCCATCCCTGGGGATGAAAGTTGAGATTCCACCTCGTCAATTAGGCCTGGTGCAGAAGGTGCACTTTCCTTGTGGGTTGGGGGTTTTCCAGCTAGGCAATTCTCCCTGGCTGGGTTATTCTTTTTACCCAGAGACTGGACCAATGGTGACCATGGAATTGTTCGCACAGTAGTGCCGATTTCGTCACCGTCATCAACAGCAGTCTCAGTTTTAACCAAAGGTTGTAAGGAAATCAACTGGGGCTTGGAATCGGAGGTCCCTTCGACCTCATCATCATCATCATCATCACTGTCAAACCAAAGATCACCATCCCAAATTTCAGGGTTTGCACCACGCATTAATCTACGAATCTGCTTAACTGGAGCAGAAGGTTGCATTTTGTCTAGCAGCCGATTAACCCTTTCCAGCAATTGTTTAAGATGATTATTCTCACTCATGAGTTTATTATTCTCATTCACACGTTTATTATTCTCACGCACAAGTTCACCATTCTCACTCACAGGTTTATAATTTTCACTCAGGAGTTTATCAGCTCGGTTTCTTAGTGCTTTTCCTGTCTCCCTCTCAAAGGCCAATGATGACTTCAACACCTCATTTTCCGATTCTAAAGTTGAATATTCCACATTGGAAATTAGTTTGGGAGCAGGGGTTTTCTTAGCTTCTGGCTGAGCAGAAGGCTCCTAACACTGCACAAATTACCCTTTTACCTTTTTTTGCTCCAAGCCTTTGCGCAGCCTGACACTGCTTAACGCGTTCTACCACCTTCTCTTCATTCTTCCAAAATTGTTGAGCCCCCTCCTTCCCAGCCTGGGAAGGGGCACATTTGTATTTTTGCAGCAGTATATCCATGGTAATCCTGCCGACTACGCCAATTTTCCTGCTGCATTCAGAGTTACTGTCGCGTAGGAGTCTGAGGAGTGGCTGGGGGGAGGAAACCCTGCCGTTGAGTCGCATGGCCGACACCAGCGGCTCCCGTCACGCAGCTCCTCCTGCCCGGGGCTGTGGTTGGAGCACAGACAGACCCACAGTTTGGGACAGACTTGCCGATCCAGAGCAAATCCAGGGCAGCTCCTCTCCTGTCCCCTCCCCTCCTGTCGTGTCCCCTTCCCCCTCCCCTTCCCTCCCTCCTGAGCAGGCTCAGACCCCATAAGAGTACTGCAGGATGGCAGAGTTGTGCACACACCTTGCGCTGCTGAGAGAACAGCTCCAGGTGCAATGGCCCATCTCTCCGCAGGCCCAGTGTCCTGGCTGGCTGAGGAGCAGCTGTGGTGGTGGGGGGCAGCTCTGTGAGGAGAGGCCCAGGCTGCCCCTGTCCAGCTGTCAACAGCTGCACCATTGGCCACGGCTGAGCCAATCAGCGGAGCCAGTGTTGGCCTGTCACAGCCAGCCTGGGGCAGGGGGGGTGCAGGCTGAGGGGCCTGAGGAGAAACTGGTGAGAGACAGGCTGCGGGGCAGCTGGGGCGAGGGGGGGGGAGCAGGGCCAGGGCCAGGCCCAGGGGTGCTGCAGGCACAGGAGCAGGTATCTCATTTGTAGAGAGCAGCGTCATTTTTAAGATCCAGCCAGTCGTTTCTGAGGGTCCAAGCCGCATCTTGAATGTTCAGACCCTCATTTTTATGGTGCAAAGCCCTCTTTTAGGGCCCAAAGCCTCATTTTTTGAGTCCAAAACTTTGATTCTATGGTTGAAAGCCTTCTTTTTAGGGTCCAAACCCTCACTTTTAGGGCCCCTAGCTGGATTTTTAGGGTCCACTGAGTCATTTTTGTGGTTTTAATCCCTCTTCTAGGGTAGAAAGCCTCATGCTTAGGTTCTAAACCTGTACCTTTAGGGTACTACTTCTACTTTCTAGGATCCAAAGTCTCTGCTTTAAGGTCCAAAACTGATTACAGAGCCCAAATTCTCTGCTTCGGGGCCCAAAGCCCCAGTTTTGGGATCCAACCCCTCATTTAATGGTCCAAATACTCATTTTAAGGCCCAAAGCCTCATTTTTAAGGTCCAAACCCTCATCTTAGGATCCAAAGCCTCGTTTTTAGGGCCCAAACCTAAAAGGCCACATTTTTATGGCCCAAAGGCACACTGTTAGGGATCAAAGCCTCGTTTTAGGGTCCAAAGTCTCTTTTTAGGCTCCAAAGCCTCATTTTCATGGTCGAAAGGCTCCGTTTCAGTTTGCAGAGTCTCTTTTAGAGTCCAAAGCCACATCTTGAGTTTCCAGAGCCTCATTTTCAGGCTCCAAACAGGCATTTTTAGGACCCAGCCAGTCGTTTTGAGGGACCAAGCTGCATCTTGAGTGTCCACACCCTCATCTTTAGGGTCCCAACCCCTCTTTTAGGGTCCAGTGCCTCATTTTCAGGGTGCAAATGTTTGATTCTAGGGTTGAAAGCCTCCTTTTAGGGTCCAAACCCTCTTTTTTTAGGGTCATCAATCCTGATTTATAAGGTCCAAGCCCTGCTTTTAAGGTCCAAAGACTCATCTTAAGGGCCCAGAGTGTCATTTTTAAGGCCCCAAATCTGATTTTAAAGCTCCAAAGCCTAATTTTCAGGCTCCAGAGTGGCATTTTTAGGATCGAGCCGGTTGCTTTGAGGGATGAAACTGCACCTTGGGTGTCCGAACCCTCATTTTCAGGGTCCAAATCCCTCTTTTAGGCTCAAAGCCTCATTTTCAGGGTCCAAAGCTTTGATTCTAGGCTTGAAAGCCTCCTGTTTAGGTCCCACAGCCCCACTTTGAGGGTACAAACCCCCATTTACAAGTTCCAAACCCCTTTTTACAGCCCAAAGCCTCTTTTGAAGGGCCCAGAGCATCATTTTTAGGGCCCCAAGTCTGATTTTTGGGCCCAAACCCTCACTTTCACCTTCCAAAGCCTCATTTTCATGGTCCAAAGGCTCCATTTCAGTTTGCAAAGTCTCCTTTTGGAGACCAAAGCCACATTTTGAGTTTCCAAAGCCTCATTTTCGGCCTCCAAAGCAGCATTTTAGGATCCAGCCAGTCGTTTTTAGGATCCAAGCCACATGTTGAGTGTCTAAAGAGCCATTGGACAGGCATGAGGGCCGGGGTGGGGGCGGGCGGGGCAGGCGGCTGTCGGTGCTGGCAGGAGCTGGTTCCCTGTTGCTCCGTGGCAGGTGTGCCGGTTTTCCTGGCACAGACGGTGGCTACTGGCGTCAGGTCTGGCTCCCAGGGATGCTGGGGCATGCAGGACGGCTGTCCGGGCGTGATGGATAGCTGCTGGTGTTGGGCCGGGCTCCCGAAGCTGCGGAGAGGTGCCTGCGGAGAGAGGAGGCTGCTGAGGCCCCGCCGCGGCTGCAGTGCAGGCTGGTGCGAGGGTGTGGGCAGCACTGGGCACCCCATGGGATGTGGGCACCCGGTTGCATGTGGGAGCCGTGGGCACGGAGAGTTCTGTGCAGAAAACAGGGCGCCCCGCATCCCTCGGCTGGGGCTCTGCTCACCTGCCCATGGCTCATTTCCTCTCAGCCCTGACCATCCTGACCTGCCTGCTCTGCGCATGCCGGGAAGGAGACCTGACCCCGACAGACCGAGGGGACCAAGGCTGGGCACAGCACTGAAGGGCCAGGAGAGCCTCCTGTTCTCCTTTCTCAGCATGCCTGGCAGAGACCAGCCCTCAGCTCCCCTGCCCGTCCCTGACCAGAGAAGGTGACAGCCTTGGCTCTCTGTTTAGTGGGGTGCTCTCCATCCTCTCTTCAGAATACATATACACGTAGATACGTACCCCTGCGCAGACAAAACCCCTGCCTGTGCTGAGAACACACACGCTGGCAGTGTTGGGGTGCAGATGGGACAGACTGACTCTCTTTCTCCAGAAACATCCCTTGTTGTTTTTACTTTCTGACCTAGCTCTGCCTACGTCTGTCGCTGGGTCTGCTCTTGTCGAGGCAGGGTCACTTTTAACTAACCCTTGCAACAGTAAGAAGGGCTTTCCGAAAAGAATGCCCATGAATTGAGAGGCCAGTTAAAACATCTTACAGCACACATCTCCGTGGAGTCTAGCCAATAAGTAATTCAGCACTCCAGAATACCCTACCTCTGAGTGCTTCATGGCCAACAGCAGCCATCTCATACAGAAGTTTGGTAAAAACCTCCCAACAACTCACTGTTTTCTCTTCCTCCACAGACGGATCACACAACAAAATACCATCCCAAGCAGCACGGAGCCCAGGATTGCCACAGCGCCTTCTATGCAGTACTTCTGGAAATCTTCCGGATCCGCAGCATTTGAGTTTCTCTTGCCATCCGCTCCTGGAGGAACAATTCTGCACGTGAGTATGTCCTGCGCACTACTGGTAATCCCACAGGAGGTCTGACATTGCCAGGAAATGTTCTTTCTCACTTTGTTAGCATCTCTGAATGAGTGAACATCCTGGGGCTGAAACATTTCCTTGGTTGCAGCCTAAACAAAGGAACCTCCCAAAGCTGTTGCAAATCAATGCACTCTGGAGTCTCTCTTCCTCCTCTCAGCTTTGCTTACGCTCTGGGATGGCCGTAATCCAGTTTTCCCAGTGTCATGGGTTTGCTCCCCTTCTTGGCCACCCTTCGCATTTGCACACAATCTCTTTTGTGCTCGCCCACCTTCATTCTCCGAGGCTTGCTAGCGCTGCTGCCTGGAGGCTCTCTCTGACCCTTTGGGACAAGTTGTCCCACTGAACAGAACCCATGAGGCCAGATGGAGAGCATGTGGTGGAGCGCAGCTGTTTGACCAGTTGCCCCTTTGAGTGAGATGGACAAACGCCATCCCTGCGTCGGGGAGCGTCACTCCCCAGCCCAGCACCCACACCCTGAGGGGACGGAGTCAGGCCCTCTCAGGAGACACCTGAACCTTGCTCTCCCCCTTTGCCTTTTCTCCAGCATGGGCACCGCTTGCATGCCTCCAGTTTTCAGGACTTGTCTCCCACTTATGGCCCCCTGCAAGACTGCTCAGTACCTGGGTTCTTTTGAAACGACTCATATATCCTGGCGCGGTGGGCTTCCCTGGGGTTGGACAGCACTGCCAAGAAACAGAGAAGGGTAAAGCCTCAGCATGGCTCAAGCACAGAGCATGCAGAAGGATGGTGCAGGTTCCCTGAGCCCATGCCTGATCTGTCAATGAATCCCTTTGGACCTCAGTTCACAGGAGGGATCGCCCTCTGTTGTGCCTAGGGCCTCTAGGGACTCATGGCAAGCTCCGGGCTGCTGGTTCTGAGGGAGGTACATTTGATCAAGAGTCACATTTCCCATCATCTACTGAACGTGCTTCAGGTGGCCTCGTTCCCAAAATGGCGGAGTTCTGAAATTCCCGTGAATGGGGTGCGGTGGGAGGTGAGCACTTCACTGCATCTAGAGAGGGTTACGAGTGTCTCTCTGGCACACTGATGGCAATAACCTCCACACCCCAGAGACGACAGTCATCCTCAGAGAGCTGTTCCTGGCTTCGTTTAGAACGCTTGCTCTGTACTAATAGTTTGGCTGCTGACATAATGTGCAGTAGCAGGCACCAGGGGAAGAGCCTGCAGACACCCAGTGATTTGATATATGACACCGCATGGCTGAGGGACAGAAATTACCTGGCATGCCTGTTGGCTGAATTGCCCCTGATTTTTCATCAGAGACTGGCACTGCATGACTGCCTCCTTCCTGAAGCGCCCTCCTTCTCCACAGTCTCACGGTCCATCTCTTTAGAAAGAAAGTGCATCAGTTTAATTAGAAGTAACTGTTCCTTGTCAGGAACACGGTTACCTTCAGAAGGCAAAATACATCAATAATGCTTAGAAACAAAGCCTGGGCATTTGGGGTGCACCTCATCACTAGTCCAAACAATGTGTCATTCATGGAGAAAAATTAGAGAGCTAGACACTTTCCAGTTTACCAGTGGACGGTAAAACCCGACCTGCTGAAAGACTAGGAGACTGCATGTCATCTTCTTGTTCACACTTAGTGCATTTTTGGCAAACTGCAAGATGATAGTAAATTACTTCCTTCAGAGAGGACAGGAAGACACTGTAGCCAGTTCAGCTGGGGAAGGAGCCTTTGGAGAAGCACGTCGCATCATGCGAACTCCATCACACGGTAGGGGTAACAGACACGCGCACACAGTGGACTGAACCCCAAGCTCTTGCAGTCTTGAAATTGAGCGTCAGTGCAGCAAGGCTCTGATCGATCCCTTTCTGCTTGTGTTGGCTACAGCTTGTCCATATATGTGTCTAAGACCTCAGCTTCCCAAGTCTTCTGGTTAAGAGTGATATATACCCACCATGTGCAGCTTTATCCAATTCTTTCAGGATTTCCTGTAGGACTTGTGATGACCTCTGGGAAGATTTCTCTGTTTTGGCATTATACTTTGCCCTTTGAGGACCTTAACAGAAAGTATGAAGTTCAATTTCTCACTAATAAAATACTGAAAACCAGTGCATAGTCTGTGAAGTCAGTCAAGACGGACTACTCACCCCTGGGATGCCAGGTGAGCTCCAGCGCAGGATCCAGCCGAGGAGCTGGAGCTGGAGCTGGAGCCACATCTGCAACCAAACACCCATGAGAAGTTCTCATCCTACCTTGTGATATACACTGTCATAACTGACCAGCAGAACATATGAGGGGATCACGTAATGACATGGCACACACAGTGCAGGTCTATATTCTCACACCCGCAAGACATGGCTCTCTCACATTTGGGCTTTGAGCTGGCAGCTCTCAAAAAGCCATGACGTACCCATGCGATCTCCCAGCGTGTCAGCTCCTCGAACCCAGCTGGGATGCTGGATATCCATCAACTCCAGCCACATCTGTAAACAAACAGAAGAGAGCAGCTCCCGTGAAGTATTTCAATATCCTTCTTCAGACCTGAACGGCAGTGAATGCAGTTCAAACGTGGGATTGCTCCATGGCACTCATCTCTCCCTTCCAGTCAGGACCATCGTGCAGACAGTTACTGGGTGCCTGGACCATGCTGATCCAAAACAAACCATGCATGGGGCTGTCAGGAGAAAGGACTCCCTGGAGCTCACACCAGCTCTAAACTCAACCCCAACAAGCCTGCTGGTGTTGCAGCAGGCCCTGGAAGCAGCACAGGCTCGGAGAAGCTGGCAAAGACAGCTTCGCAAGGCAAAGTGCCCCAGGGCACGTCACTGAGCCCAACCCATTCCCTCTCTGCTCTTCTGCATGTCTGAGCATTGGCCGAGAAAATACTAAGTAAAATGTCATATGAACAGAGTATTAAAACCTCAGTGCTCACTCATTCAAGTGACATACCTTTGGGATCGCCTTGAGGATCCCGGACGAAATCCGGCTGAGATGTCAGGTAGCCATCGCCTGCAGGCACAGCTGTAATCAAGCATGTTTCCATTAGATGTTGCGATCTACTTCTTTCTCAGTGACCCGCAGTGACTGGAGGTGGGTCAGGTCATGACGTGGGACGCAGACATGGGAGGAGCTTTGCAAAGCTGCAGAGGGGCCTGAGTGACCTGTTGCTGGCACCTGGAAGGACTCAAAATGCCCTTTCCAGGCCATGTGCAACATGCCTCAAGGACTGGATGGACAAAGATAAGGCCCCTCGGGGATTTCTTACTGGGATATCTCTCCTGTGCACAGAGGAAGCCCACATGAAAGCACTGGAGGAAACAAATGATCATTTGCACGTCTTGTGGAGAAGAGCCCGCTGGCCAGGGAGAGGCTGCACCAGCGCTGCCCCATCTGTTCCCCCGGGCTGCAGGCTGGGGCTGTGTGTCAGAGACCTGGGTTTGCCCAAGGAGAGCACTGCAGGGCTAGAACAGGAATGCTCCCATCTTCCTGCGTGGACATCTCCCGAGGACAGACGTCTCTGAGGCTGAAAGCTGGGACCCAGCCGGCGAGCAGCAGAGCCACGGCCCTGGGCACAGCTGTGACCATGCCGGGGGAGAAGTGCTCCTGCGGGCTATTCCCTGGTCCTGCTGTGCAGCTCTGGTCCCGACATGCAGGCTGGGGAAAGGCTGCCTCGGGGCAGGGCGGTGCAGGGCTGGCTCTAGGAACGGTTTCTCACCCCGCGGTGCCACTCCTGGCCCCACTGTTCACCTGGAAAATCCCTGTGCAGTGGCCGCAGCCCCCTGTGCCTCCACGCAGGGTGTCTGCCTCCCGCTTGCCTGCGGAGCTGGCCACGGCTCATGCGGCTCAGCCGAGCCCAGCTGCTCTCCTGGCCCTGCCCCACCACGACCCTGGCCCCACTGCCACCCCGAGGTGCGGTGGGCGCCGCTCCACGCTGCCCAGGGCTGTGTGCTGACCCTTGCCTGCCTGCCTACCTAATCCCCGTGCTCGCCATGGAGCAGCCCAGGTGTCCTGGGCTCGCAGGGCCACCAAGAGGAAAAAAGTAAGGAGGTGGGTGGGGGCCCATGCCCCCCGTGACTGCACCATGCTGCTGCTGCTGCTGCTGCTGCTGCTGCTGCTGCTGCTGCTGCTGCTGGAGCAATGCCTGCGGCACAGCAGAGCACATCAGGGCGTGGCATGGCGGGGCTCTGTGACCTCACAGCTCGGCCTCCCCACTGCAGCCACGCCCCCGGGGTGCCGCCCCTCCCCCAAACACCGTCCCCCTGGAAGACCCTGCTCCCACATGTCATTTTGGGAGGGTGGGGCTCCCAGAGGGGAGGGAGGCTCAGATTGCTCAACTAGAACTTAATCTGACTACTGCCGTAGAAGACAATAAAAATGTTTCTATAAATACTTTAGCAACAAAAGGAGGGCTAAGGAGAATCTCCCATCTTTTGTTGGATGCAGGGGGACAAAGCGTGAGGCTGAGGCTGCGTGACAAAGGCTGAGGAAAAGGCTGAGGTACTTAATGCATTCTTTGCCTCAGTCTTTAATAGTAAGAGCAGTTGTTCTTGGGGTACCCAGCCCCTGAGGTGGAAGACAGGGAGCAGAAAGAAGCCCGCATAATCCAAGGGGCAATGGTTAGTGACGTGCTACACCACTTAGACAGACATAAGTCTGTGGGGCTGGATGGGATCCACCCAAGGGTACTGTGGAGGCTGGCAGAAGTGCACACCAAGCCACTTTCGATCGTTTATGAGTGGTCCTGGCTAACTGGGGAGGTCCCAGTTGACTGGAGGTTAGCAAATGTGACGCCCATCTACAAGAAGGGCCGGAAAGAGGATCCGGGGAACTACAGGCCTGTCAGTCTGACCTTGGTGCCAGGGAAGGTTATGGAGCAGATCGTCTTGAGTGCCATCTCATGGCTTGTACAGGACAACCAGGTTGTCAGGCCCAGTCAGCATGGGTTTATGAATGGCAGGTCCTGCTAGACCACAACCCCCCTTGACCACAACTCCCCTTGCCGCATTTTGCAGACATCTACTTCAACTGGAGTCGTCTTCTTTCAGGATTCCTGTGAACACAAAAAGGAAACAAACGTGCTCGGTTGTATTTAACCAGCAGGGTTAAAAAGAGGGTGAGATCCACTGGCTGTTAATCTGGTGTACTTCTCCTGCCAAGGCAGCCATCCAGGGGTGGGCAGCTCCCTGTATCAGTGTCACTATTTCAGTCATGTTTGGAACTGCGGCAGCCAGGGGTGCAGTATTAGTGTTTAGCTGTCGGTAAGCCACTGTAAAATGCCATGGCCCGGTTGGTTTCTTTACTGGCCACACTGGTGAATTGTAAGGCGAGTGAGTCCTTTCAATGATGCCTCTTTTTTCCAATTCTGTTACCACCCCGTCGATCCCCATAAGCGCTGCTGCTGGAGACGGATATTGCCGAACATTAGTGATTTTAGAGGGGGGTGAGGGTATGGGTGTTTGTAAAAGGCTCAATTTCACTATGCCTGATTCCTTTTTATTGCTGTAGCTGTAGATGGTTTTCACTGTCCCTTGGAAGTGCATTTGCTGCCGCACAGACATTCGCGCTGTGGCAAAGGTTTGCTTGCTAAAGGGGCAAAAGTCTATATCTCACTCTCCCGGAGCCTGGGTGCCACATTGGAAACGTCCAGTAATTGCGCCCTCACGAAAACTGCCAGCACCGAAAACTGTAGCTAGTTTTCACTGTCCCT
>NW_027328414.1:0-12500 GCF_034638445.1 Ciconia boyciana
CTCCCTCCCGGTCTCCGCGTGGAGACGGGAAGAGCGAGCGGCGCCCCCCGGCTTAGCGCCGTCTGCCTTCCTCTCGGCGCGTGCCCGCGGGAAGGGGCCGAGGCGAGGGAAGCGGCGGCGGGGGCGGACCCGGGAGGGCAGGCGCTCCGGCGCGGCGGCGGCGGGCGGCCCAGCTCCGGCGGCCCGCGGCCGAGGCGTCGCCGGCTCGGGCTCCGGTGGTCGCCGCCCCTCGCGGCGCGAGCGGCGGAGCCGCGGAGGGGAGGGCCGGCGGGGGGCGAGCCGGGTGGAGGGGGAAGCCGGCTGTCGCACTGGCGCGGCGTGGCTTGCGCGGAGGCGCGCGCGGCCGGCGGGGCGCCCCGCCGGTGCTGAGCAGCAGCCCAGCAGCAGCGCGCGTGTCCGGAGCGAGGACGGGCAGGCGGCCGCGGCGGGCGCGCCGCGGCCTCCGCGCGGAGAGCCGGGCCGAGCCCGGCGCGCCTGGGCCGCCCCGGCGCCCGAGCAAGGTGCTTGTCCCAGGTGGGTCCGGGACGCGGGCTCCCGCCCTTGCCCTGCTGCACGTTAGGGGGCTTCCGTTCCTTCCCCCTCCCCCCTTCTTCCTTGTGCATGCTGCGTACGGTCAGTCGCAGGCGAGGCCTCGCCGTCGCTGCGCCGCACCGTTGTCAAGGCGGCCCGTCCGCGCGGGCGGAGGGGGCGGGCGGGCGGTCGGGCGGTCGGTGGGGCCGCTCCCCGAGAAGGGCGGCTTTTGGCGCAGCGGTCCCGGCCCCCCGCGCGCGGGGCGGTGCCGGAAGGCAGACAACTCTTAGCGGTGGATCACTCGGCTCGTAAGTCCGGATGAAGAATTCGCAGGCTGGCTGCGAGAATTAATGTGAATTGCAGGACACATTGAGTCATGCGACCACTTCGAACGCACTCTGCGGCCCAGGGTTCTCCCGGGGCTACGCCTGTCTGAGCGTCGCTGCCCAGCGATCAATCGCCGCCTGGGCCGCCGAACCCTCTCTCCCGTGCGCGTTCGGGCGGCGGCGGCGGGCGGAAACGCGGGCGCGCGCCCGGCGGCCGCGGCTGGGGCCTGCTCGCAGGCCCGCGCGCGCGCCCCGGGCCGAGGAGGCGGTTCCCCGCAGCCCGGCGGCGTCGTCGGCCAAGGGTCTTCGTCCCCCTCGTCAGAGACTCGGGAGCGCTCCCGAAGCTCCCGCTCCCGAGAGCGCCTGCCTGGCGGAGCTCGTGCACCGCCGGGGCCGCCAGGGGTGCGTCGGGAGCCGGTGGGTCCCGGCGCGGCGGTGAGGAGAGATGGGGGAGGAGGCGCGGGCCTCGCCCCGGCACTCCCGGCCGCTCGCGGGGCGTGAGCTGTCTGCGGAGTGGGTACCGCCGGCGGTACCGTGCCGTGCACTGCCGACGCTGCGCGCGCAGGGTGCGTGCCGGGGACAGGGGTCACCTCCCCCGGTGGCCCTCCCCCTCCTTCTCTCCGGCCGACCTCCCGCCGCGCCCGTGCTCCTCTCGGCGCGCGCCCCGGGAGGCCGCTCTCCGGACGCGTGCGCCGCGTGTCGGAGCCGTCTCCGGGCTGGGGCTTTAGCCGCCCGCGCGCCTCCCCCGCCCGCCCGTCTCGCCGCGTGGCGGGACGAGGGAGGAAGGGCGGCGCGACGGTGGCGGCCGTGCGGGTGCGGCGCGGCGCCGCCCTTGGAAGCCGCAGCAGCAGCAGCAGCAGCGGGCGGCGGCGGCGCAGCGCTTTTGGGCTTGCGGACCTCCAGATCAGACGTGGCGACCCGCTGGTCCCAATTTAAGCATATTGGTCAGCGGAGGAAAAGAAACTAACGGGGATTCCTCTCAGTAACGGCGAGTGAAGAGGGGGAAGAGCTCCAGCGCTGAATCCCCGCCCCCGCCGGTGGAGGCGGCGGGACATGTGGCGTACAGAAGCCCTCCCTCCCCGGCGGCGGCCTCTCGGGGGACCCAAGTCCTTGTGATCGAGTGGGCCGCGGGGGGGGGCCCATGGACGGTGTGAGGCCGGTAAGCGGCGGCCCCGGCGGCAGCGCCGGGCCCGGGGCTTCTCGGAGTCGGGTTGGCAGGAATGCAGCCCAAAGCGGGTGGTAAACTCCATCTATAGGCTAAATACCGGCACGAGACCGATAGCCAACAAGTACCGTAAGGGAAAGTTGAAAAGAACTTTGAAGAGAGAGTTCAGAGAGGGCGTTCAGAAACCGTTGAGGTAAACGGGTGGGGCCCGCGCAGTCCGCCCGGAGGATTCAACCCGGCGAGTTGCGGTCGGCCGGCGCGGGTCCGGCGGATCCCGCCTCCGCCTCCCCCTCCGCCCCCGGGGCGCCCGCCGCGCAGGGCGGGCCGAGGGGGCGGGCCGGCGCCGAGGACCGCCGCCCGGCCGGCGAAGCCGATGCCCTGGCCGGGCGCATTTCCTCCGCGGCGGTGCGCCGCGACCGGCTCCGGGTGACGGCTGGGAAGGCCTCCGGCGGGGCAGGTGGTCCCGAGGCTGCCGCGCGCAGCGGCCGGCGTGGTGTTCAGAGCCCCCGGGCACAGCAGGTGTCTGCGCCGAATCCCGGGGGCCGAGGGGGGAGAGGACTCGCCGCCGCGTTTCTTCTTTCCACTCTCGCCCCCGGCCGCCGTGCGGGAGCCGCCCCTGGCCGCGGCACGCCGAGGGAGGGGAGCCAGGCCCCGCCGAGCCCCGGCGCCGCTGTCAGCGGGGCGTGACTGCGCTCAGTGCGCCCCGAGCGCGCGGGGCGCCGCCGGGGCCGGTGCGCGGCCGCGCCCGGGCGCCCGGGGTCCGCGGCGATGTCGGCTACCCACCCAGACCCGTCTTGGAAACACGGACCAAGCGAGTCTGGCACGTGCGCGAGTCAGGGGGCCGCTCCAAAGCCCGCGGCGCAATGAAGGTGAGGAGCCGGGCGCGCGCCGGCTGAGGTCGGGATCCCGGGCGCTGCGGGCGCCAAGCCCCGGGCGCACCACCCGGCCCGTCTCGCCCCGCGCCTCGCCCGGCCCCAGCGGGGGAGAGGTGGAGGCGTGAGCGTCCGTGCTAGGACCCGGGAAAGATGGTGAACTGGCATGCCTGGGCAGAGGCGTGAAGCCAGAGGAAACTCTGGTGGAGGTCCGTGGCGGTCCTGACGTGCAAATCGGTCTGGTCCGACCCGGGTCTAGGGGCGAAAGACTAATCGAGACCATCTGGTAACGCTGGTTCCCTCAGTTTCCCTCAGGATAGCTGGCACTCGGCCAGCGGGTGCAGTTTTACCCGGTATAATGGCGAAGTGATTTAGAGGTCTTGAGGGCCGCTTAGAAGCGATCTCAACCTATTCTCCAAACTTTCAATGGGTAGCAGGGGGCCGGCTCGCTGGCGTGGAGCCGTGCCGTGGAATGCGCAGTGCTCAGTGGAGCCACTTTTTGGTAAGCAGAACTGAGCGCTGCGGGATGAACCCGAACGCCGGGTTAAGGCGCCCAGATGCCGACGCTCATCAGAGCCCAGAAAAGGTGTTGGTTGATCTAGACAGCAGGGACGGTGGCCATGGAAGTCGGAATCCGCTAAGGAGTGTGTAACAACTCACCTGCCGAATCAACTAGCCCACATGAAAATGGATGGCGCTGGAGCGGTCGGGCCCATACCCGGCCGTCGCCGGCAGTGCGAGGCCCGCGGGGGCTGGGCCGCGGCAGTAGGAGGGCCGCTGCGGTGCGCCTCGAAGCCTGGGGCGCGGGCCCGGGTGGAGCCGCCGCAGGTGCAGATCTTGGTGGTAGTAGCAAATATTCAAACGAGAGCTTTGAAGGCCGAAGTGGAGCAGGGTTCCATGTGAACAGCAGTTGAACATGGGTCAGTCGGTCCTAAGCGATAGGCGGGCGCCGTTCGAAAGGGCGGGCGATGGCCTCCGTTGCCCTCAGCCGATCGAAAGGGAGTCGGGTTCAGATCCCCGAATCCGGAGTGGCGGAGACGGGCGCCGCGAGGCGCCCAGTGCGGTGACGCAGCCGATCCCGGAGAAGCCGGCGGGAGCCCCGGGGAGAGTTCTCTTTTCTTTGTGAAGGGCCGGGCGCCCTGGAATGGGTTCGCCCCGAGAGAGGGGCCCGCGCCTTGGAAAGCGTCGCGGTTCCGGCGGCGTCCGGTGAGCTCTCGCTGGCCCGTGAAAATCCGGGGGAGAGGGTGTAAGTCTCGCGCCGGGCCGTACCCATATCCGCAGCAGGTCTCCAAGGTGAACAGCCTCTGGCATGTTGGAACAATGTAGGTAAGGGAAGTCGGCAAGCCGGATCCGTAACTTCGGGATAAGGATTAGCTCTAAGGGCTGGGTCGGTCGGGCTGGGGCGCGAAGCGGGGCTGGGCGCGCGCCGCGGCTGGACGAGGTGCCGGGCGCGCGCACGGCAGCAACCCTGGACGCACACTGGGCCCTTCCCGTGCATCGCCCCAGCTGCGGCGGGCGCCACCCACCGCTGCTCCCGGCCGGCGCCCCAGCGGCGGCCACCGCCGTGGCTGCGCGCCGCCACCTCCCGGCCCTTGTGGTCCACACCCAGCGGCGGGGGGCTGGAGGGTTCCCACGGCACCAGCGCACGGTTCCGTAGGGGAGGGTCCCCGGGCCGGCGCCCCGCCTCGGCCGGCGCCTAGCAGCCAGCTTAGAACTGGTGCGGACCAGGGGAATCTGACTGTTTAATTAAAACAAAGCATCGCGAAGGCCCACGGCGGGCGTTGACGTGATGTGATTTCTGCCCAGTGCTCTGAATGTCAAAGTGAAGAAATTCAATGAAGCGCGGGTAAATGGCGGGAGTAACTATGACTCTCTTAAGAGGGCATAGTTACTAACTGGGCTTAGCTGCAGAGGACACACCTCCTCGTGGTCCCGCTGGATACCCTAACAGGTAACTAAGTTGGCCTCTGCCCCAGAGAGAGGGGGCTTTGCTCCCTCTCGCCCTATCGATTGGCCTCACTGATCTTTCAATAGTATTTGCGGTGATACAAATTTACGGCACTGATCTCATCTCGCTGCCCAAAACCTGTGCCCACCGGTATTAGATGGGCATAAACCGACAGTATTAGAGGGAAATACTGTCGGGGTCTGGCTACCCTCATTCCAAACCGGTCAAAATGGGCCGTCCGATGCGGATTGCATTAATATCGGTGGCTACACAAACAGGTCCGATGGACCTGCGAGAAAAAGTAATCACAGAAATCGGGAAAGAGCACGGAAAAGTAAACGTGCTGGAGGACAGCTAGAACTGTAAGGGACTGGAGTTTATTAAACTCAATTGTTGATGGACTGGAACGATGTCATCCTTCCAACTGAGCTGAGAGACTGGCCATGTTTCCCGAAGTTTACGAGACGTATAACAGCTCACGCGCGTCTGAGACGGAGAACAACGAGAAGGGGGAACCATCACCTCGAAGAGGCCATGTCACCATCACGGACTCCTAATCCGGACCCCAATACCAACCCGCCAAACAAAGGCACACCGGTGGTGAAGGTCCCGGACAAAAATACATCATGTCCGTGTGTCGCGGATGGAGTGAGAGTGCACTTCACTCATAAGAGAGAAGTAAAAATATAGTTTATTGATATAGATAAGGGAGTTAAAGTTCAATGCGACAGTGTTTTAACAAGATTCAATGGCGAGGCACACTTGATTATTTACTGCATAGAGGACAGGGTCAGACAGAACTGTCAGGGAGACCCTCCCGTTGAGTCATGAGGTTTGGAAAAAGATCCCTTGCTTTCTAAACTCCTTCTCAGAGAGGAGTCTGGGTGCGGCTGGATCCAGTCCTAGTCCCAAACTTGGTCAACGGTTTATATCTAAAGGATTACATGTGCGCAATCAATCCTTTATATCACTTAGCTAAGATTTCAAAGTTTAGCATGCTATTAGTCACCTACCGAGGATCTGTTGCGGCAAGGAATCTCTCAACCTCGAGGAGTAACCTTGAGAGGCGTCCCTGCTCAAGCGGAGATCCTGGCGTGCAGCCCGCTGCCGTGCAGGAGAGCTCAAAGGGCCCTGGGCTGTCCACTATTTAAGGAGTAAGATGATTGACTTATGGTCACATTTGCATATCAGCAAGAGGTTTAGATCCCTGCTTCAGGCAGCCCTTGGCTACTTTGTTGCCATTTGTCCTTAAGGTCCAGCACAAGCTGGATGCAGCTATCAGGATGACTCCCACTGATGGTTACTGCTTGTCCACGGAGCTGGGGGGGGGGGGAGCACACCGCCACACTCCACCCCGTGACTATAGTCAATTCATCTTACCTTCACAGAGTGGTGGTACGGTCACCTCTTGCCTCTGTGCCATAAATAGTATATTGATAGTTTGTGCTCTTATAGATCCATGGTAAGCAGACAGTGAAGCACTGCTATTTGTTCTGCGTTAATTTGTATGTTTTGGGTGGTTGAAGTTGGGTTATCTGTTTTATCATGTGCCAAACCTTTATATACAATATAATTATAAGCAATAGACACACTAATGTTAGAGTTAGTAAAATGATAACTGGGTGAAGCCTAAGATTAAGCACTCCCATTGCTGTCGGTGACCATCCAAGAAGTTTCCCACCAATGGTGTTCTCCATCCTTCTTCACTCTTTCCAAGACATGGTGTATCTCTTCTGCATCATGATGAACGGTGATCAGTTTTGTGTCCATTGTTTCGGATGTGTTCTAGCAGCTGACACAGGTCATCGTGTTGTAGTAGTTTCTTCACCAATGTAAGATTCATTCCGATGGGGGTAGGCAATAAATCTTGACTCAATGTATAGTTAGATTGTAACAATTGATAAGATGTAACAGGAGCTGAATAATTGAAGTCACATCCCACAATTTTTGTAAAGTTACAAACACAAATATTTGAGCGATTGCTTATATCTACAGTAACGTTATCTACAAATATAAAATCACAAAGGGTTCACATACAAACACATCCTTTTCCAGTATACACAAGTACAGTTTCAGGGGCTTCATCAGGTCGTATTTCAAAATGACAAACATTTTGTTCAGTGTCAAGACAGATGTCTTGGGCTTTGAGGGGTTACTCTCACAAATAAATCCTTGTTGTTCCCATACAACGCATGCATTAACATCAACAGTTTGCCATTTGTTTCCATTTCGGTGGGCCCATACTCTATGTTCTAATGGATAGAGTACAGTTCCATTGTGATTTAATCCCAACGCAATGATTGGGTATATGGTGTATACCGAAGCATTGTGTATTGTTAAGACAAAAGCTGTGGCCTTATTGCTAATGGGGTCATAAGTGAAATTGACTAAATACCACCAGGACTGGAATTCTTTCTCAAATTTAGTTGCATTATCCCAAATTACCTGTCGAATTTCAGTGGGTAAGGTGCCCTCTTCACCTTCTCTTATAATTGCTGCTACCATAGATTGCATCCACAGTTGAGCTTGGATACAACTAAGAGCTAGAGAAACATTGGTTTGGGCTACACCAAGTGCATCCACAATCAGTTGGTGGTCCCTTTCATTAATTCTTTTCCACTGAGGTAATATATCAGATAAGAGCCATTGGTTAGTTCCCAATGCTAATAGAGAAGACCGTAATGGGTGTTCTAATTTGTTTAAATCACTTGTTGTTGTGCTCAGTTTGTTTATGAGTACTTCGGCATCGATATTATTTAAGACTCCCAATCCTGTCCCTATGATACCGGTCACATCTCTCTTTGTTCGTCTTGGAGAGGTGAGGGTTCGCCCATGTAACCATGCTAACCATCCTGCATAGGACATACCTAGGAATGAGTGAACAGGTCAGTTTGATTGCAGACATATTAATTTGCATCAGTAGTTCTACTCGTTTAAGAGACCATGATGGATTAAATAACACTTGTTGTTGGCCTGTATTTTTGATCACATATGGTCCAACTTCCAGAAACCTGTGGGGATAGAATTGTCTCATCCTTTACAGTCACGGCGGATGTTGTGCTAGGCTCAATAATGTGTATTTTAAATTTAAAGGATAATCCCACATGATGGTGAGCCCAGAGGCAGACTACAAAACCAGGTTGTAGTAAGGTAAAATTGTACCAACAGTCCAGTCTTTCAAAGGCGCAAAGTTTCGTATCTTTGGCTATTGGTTTTGATGTAATGTTGTACACAGAAATCTGAGATGCCTTCTCATGGGTAGACCCATTGATCATCCAGCATCCTATTTTAATTTCTTTCCCTGCTGTTCCTCGGAGCTGGGGAACTTTATCATCAGCTTCATCTTTATCCCAACTCCATTCGTTTTCTAAGTATGTTTCAGTTCCGTGCATGACCACGGTGGAAAGCTTTAAATCCCCTTACTAGAGTGTATTCCCATACTTCCAGTGTACTTAACACGAGCTTGGGACCATGGCCATTCTAGGGTTCTTTGACCACAGGCTAAGAAGAGCAGCATTGTTAGGGTTTGGAATAGTAACATGAACACAGCATTTCCATCTGCCATCCTGTGGGGTGCTGTAAGAGAAAAGAGAGATTTGTTTCGGTGGGGAGAGTCCGAACAGGTTACCCCATTAAGAAGAAGGAAAAATCCATCGTGAACTAATTCTGTGTTTTGCACCACTGCTATCAGTAGCTTCCCAGGCAAGTGGGCCACGAGGTTTAGTTAAAGTCATAGGCACAGTACCGATGGATGGTAAATTGACCATCACAGGCTGTCCTGGCTGTAATGTCATTGGATATTCTCTTTTCCTAGTAGGTGGAGCGCTAAGCTCAGTTTTTACAAAGAATGCTCGGCTTACAGGGCTTCCAGTAGGCCCATATCGATTGTTTAATTGATGGAGTACTTTGGGAAGTCTCATATCCCATTGAGCTTCCTGTGGTTTGAGACTCCTTTTCAACAAGCCATTAGCTCTTTCTACCATCCCATTTGATTGAGGGTAGTATGGGGTGTGGAATACCCATCTAATTCCCTCGTTTTGCCCAATCTTGCACTTCCTTACATGAAAAGTGTGAGCCATTATCACTCTGGATAACATCAGGAGTAGGTAGATTTGAGAACCAAAATAATAGCCCTCGCACTGTATTTCGCCCATTGGCTTTACGACATTTAGTCGCCATAAGCAAGCCGGAGACTATTTCCACTCCTGTAAGGATGTATCGATATCCTGCAGAGGATTTGAATGGTCCGATATAATCAATTTGCCATGTAGACCATAAAGTTTTCCCTTCATTGATATGTAAAGGTGGTGCTTTAGCAGGATGATCTGCTTGTAATTTCAATCTACACTGAGGACATTCTGTAAGAATAGTTTCACAAGTTTTTCTATTTATAGGCCAGCCTTTACTCTGTGCAGCAAAGTGAAGTGCTTCTTTACCTGTGTGGCCTAGGTTTTGATGTAACCATTCTCCCAATCGATACCACTCAGGATTTAAGGAGATTTTCCTCATTTTAGTTAGCTCATCTACCTTTTGATTCCACTTTGTGGCCTGGTTGATTATCTTTAGCATGAGCTTTTACCCATCCCATCTTGAAAGGTGTTTTTGCTGGCTATATATAGTAATAATTGCCAATCTTTGTTTCTCCAAACTGGGGATCTATTCACTTTCCAATTCAAGGTTTCCCATTGACAGAGCCACTGTGTGGCACCGGCCCACACAGCATAGGAGTCTACATATATGATTTTTGCTCCATTCTGTGCTGCCAAAACAACTGCTCTTATTTTTCCTACTTGTGCACTGCCTTCACCTTCTTCTACTACTTGTTTGCCAGTGGTAAAGTCTAATGCAACAGCCTTATATTGCCATTTACTGTTTACCCTTTTTGCTGAAGGATATGTAAACCAAATGTTTTCTGTTGGTGTACCCTCAGTGAGGGGTGGTGCATCCAGAATGGGTGAAGGTTTAAAGGTTGTTGTAACGCTAAAGGGTCTGTGTTTATGGGCATCTGCAATTTGGAAACCTTGAGTGTGTCCTTCAGTTAGTTGCATATTTTCTGCAACTCCTGTCAGGTAGGCATACCATTTTCGGACAGTGGGTTTTTGTGCAACTCCTTCTGGGGGAGCAGTCCCCTTTAGGATTGCTTCTAGTAAATTAAATGGTCCTCTAGTTTGCACAGGTTGTCCCTGAAGTATTTTCTCAACTTGTTTTAACTGCTCGGACTAAAGATAAAAGTCCCTTTTCCCATTCAGAGTATCGTTGTTCTGATTCTTTAAATGCGGTTGAGCTAAACAATAAAGGTCTTTTTGGCCCATCGGGCCCAGTCTGGAACAGGTTACAGTAGAGTAGTGTGTTCAGCGAAACCCCATTCGGCTATAATAGGGTCGTGGGGGTACACTGGTCCCAGTGACTGATATGTTTTTAACTCTTCAGTTAGAGTTTTGACTGCCTCTTTATGTTCTAATTTCCACTCCCAGGGTTTGCCTTTCCGTAAGAGTGAGTATAAGGGATGGGAAAATGATAGAAAATCCAGGCACATGTTTCCTCCAATATCCTAAAGTTCCCATTAATTGTTGTAACTCCTTCCTTGATTGGGGCATTTGCAGCTCTTCATTTTTTCTTAAGGTATCTGGAGGAATCACTGCACTGCCTGCTATCCACCAAGTACCTAAAAATTTTACTTCTTTGCTTGGTCCCTGACATTTTCCGGGTGGAATCTCAATTTCTGCTTTATTTAATGCTTGCCATACTGCTGCTGCTGCTTCTCCAACCTTTTCAGGGAAGTTCCTCCAATCAGAATATCATCTATATATTGGTAGAGTTTCACTTCTTGGGGAGTGAGACTGTCTGTAAAAAGTTCAGCAAGCGCAGCATGAGCAATCATGGGTGAATGTTTATAACCCTGTGGGAGTCTGTTAAAGGTGTATTGTATTCCCTCCCAAGTGAAAGCAAACTTCTCTTTATCCTCCTCCTTTAAGGGAACCATAAAGAACATATCCTTTACATCTAGCGCTGCCATCCACGGGTGTGCAGCTGCTTGCAAAGTAGCTGCTAAGTTGGCAATGTTTGGCACAGCAGCTGTGAGCGGGGCTGTATTGGCGTTCAGGCGCCGATAATCGACAGTTAAACTCCACCTCCCGTCTGGTTTGCGGACGGGCCAGACAGAGTGAGTTATATGGGGAGTGCGTTCTGGAGATAATTTGTCGTTTCACCAAATCAGCTATGACTTCAGAAATTCCATTTCGTGCCGCAGCAGAAATGGGATATTGCGGTACGTTAGTGATTTTTACTCTGGGAGCGCAGGGGCTGCGCGCAGTGCCCGCACTGCAGCCTCCAGGCTTCTGCTGGGGTTGGGATCAATGTTCGAGACGAAGGACCACACGCTGCCTTTCGGCAGGCGCCAGGTTCGTCCGTTTAAAACATCAAAACCTAAAATATTTTCATGGTGATCTTTAATTGCAAAGCAGAGTACTCGACATGCGCTTCTCGCCCGGGAGCCATAAATAGACCTTTGCAGTTTGGCACTGAACACTCACTCCGTTCACGCCAGGAATTTTAACTCTTTGCCGTCTGGGTCGTACACCCAGCTTCTCGGCATCTTGTTGTGTTAACAGTGAAATTTGTGCTCCCGTATCTATTAAAAACTTTACCAATTGTCCTTGAGGACCAACTGGAATTAAAATGTATGGACCGTTATCACTTATCCACTGATAAGCCTCCACTTTCCGGACAGGCAGGCCCAATTGCCTTCCAGACACTACTCGTTTTTGACTTCATGTCCTGCAGTTCCTCCCTAAGGGGAGGAAGGGGGTTATCTCCCCTTCTGGGGTCTGGTGCAGGAGGAGTTGAAATATGGTCCTTCCTTTCACCATTATCTCATTTCTGGAATGCTTCAATTAGACTTAAAATAATGCCAGTAGGTTGACCTTGAATCGCAGCTCTGGGAATGCCTAAAGCTAATGCATTCCTCCACAATTCATTCCTTTGTTCTCGAGATTCTGTTTGGGGGTTTTTAAATTTGTTTCCCTTCGATCTAGTTCCCCATTTTATGGGTCTTACTTTGTGATCTCCTCCCCGGGGCTTCAGGTTTTGTTTTTCAGCTGGTGCATCGTCCCAGCCCATCTCACGGCTGTAGTTAACAATGCCGTGCATCAGTTCTGCCCAGGTAGGGAGCTGCTTGTGGGCATTTTGAGCATTGTCACCTAGTCCCTCATTGTGTTCTGTGTCTTTCTTGATCTCATCTCGTTTTGCAACTAAATGGGATTTAAGAATTGCCGGGGCTCCTCTAATCAGTGGTTTTAACATTGCAAAATCTACTGTAGCAGACAGTGGGACATCATGGGACCCTCGTTTGTGCATGGCTTGTATACAGGTGGCTTTTGTGACGGCTGTAGAGAGCTCACTTAAAGATTTAATGGGAATTATGGAGGGTTCACCTCGCTCCATGCTGTCTATTCCTCCAGCCCAATAAGCTACTCGGCTGGTGATAGAATGAGGTGCATTTGTCGGGTCAGGTCCTAAATTTAAGAAAACTCCCGGACCCCAATAGCCGCTTGCTTCGTCCTCACTCAACATTATTCGGTCACCGCCACTGAGGCATACTCGCCACAAGTATTCCGTTTCAGTTTCACCTGGTTTTCTGCTATATCTCTCTTGCAAATTTGTCAATTGCAACGGATCCC
>NW_027328414.1:20000-47500 GCF_034638445.1 Ciconia boyciana
GGGGTAGAGCAGGCCTCCCTGCCCGGGCCGGGCGCGGGGTAGACCAGGCCTCCCTGCCCTGGCCGGGCGCGGGGGAGACCAGGCCTCCCTGCATGGGCGCGGGTAGGCCAGGCCTCCCTGCGTGGGCGCAGGGTAGATCTGACCTCCCTGCCTGGGCGCGTGGCCGACCTGGCCTCCCTGCTCGGGCGCGGGGTAGAGCAGGCCTCCCTGCCGTGTCCGGGCGCGGGGTAGACCAGGCCTCCCTGCCCGGGCACGGGATAGGCCTGGCCTCCCAGCCCGGTGCAGGTTTTCGCGTGGCTTCCCTGCCCGGTGCCGGCTTACCCCTGGCCTCCCTACCGAGCGTTGGGTGCGTGTGGCGTGTTCACTCTTACTCGTCTGGTACCCCGTCATCAATCGAGGATGGACTGAGTATCGAATTAATGATCTACCCGTAATTTTAACTACCTCATGCCCTTATCTGCGTGTAATATAAAGTTCCATTCATCATCCTTCCATGTAGAATTACTAAGGAATGAGATGAAATCTGACAAAGAGCCGTTCATCGACCCTCTTCTATTTCTAGTTGTTTGTCATCGGTTCCCTCTTTGCGTACCCGAAACCAGGGAACGGAAAGTTAATGAAGGAATGCTTAACGTTACGCATTCGCGTCCTTCACGCTTCATCTTTTTAAAAATTAACTGGTGAAGCCGCCCTCGATTGAGACCTCGGTAACAGAGAGGGAATGCAAAATTAAATGAAGGCATCGTGACTTGATCTGCCTGCCACTTACCGTGAATCAGTTACGGATGGAGACGAGGTGGGCAAGTGCGTATGCACGAGCGCTAGCTACGGAGGCACAAGTACTCGCTGCCGGTGCACAAGGACTCCCTCTGGGCGAACCGCGGACGCCGCTGGACAGTTCAGGCCACCCTTGTGACCCGCTGTCGGTGTCCTTTACCGTTTAGTCCTGACTGATTACTAAGACCCTTTCGTCTGCGTAGTCTCCGGTGCCCACCGGGGTACCGGAAGCCTGTCGGCGTGCTAGCGATACAGGAATAACGACAGAATGAGTCCGTAAATTCCTTACCGTTAACTTAATTTTATTAGGAATGAACGAATGGTGCGCGTCTGTAGCGTTCATGGCTTCCTAACCTGCTTGTGAACGGCTCTCCCGGGCGGGCTCCTTCTCGGCCCGCCGACAGTCGAGCAACAGCCGGTTCGTCCCGCCCGCCCGCCCGCCCGCCCGCCTCTGCTGTGACGGGCGGCCCTCGCGACCTCCCCGCCCGTCGGTCGTGACCGGTACCTGGTCGGGTCCCTCTCGCCGTGGCCGCGGCCGCGGCCGCGGCGCGGCGTCGCCGGGCTACCTCCGTGGGGGCCCGGCCTCCCGGGCGACGGGCCCTGGCCCCGGGGTCGGGCGAAGCTGCTGCTTTCGGCCCGGGGCGGAAAGCCCCTTCCGCGTCTCCTCGAGACCTGGCCGGAGCGGAGAAAAGCATGGGCCGCCGTCACCCGTCAGCCGGATGGTCCTTTCACCCCACCGCATCCCCACCCCCCAACCCCCCCCCCCGCCTTTCCCGGGACGGGGCCTCCGTCCTCAGAAGGCCTCTCAAAGGTCACGGCCGGCCTCCGAGGCACGGCGGTCTCGCAGGCCTCTGAAGAAAGTCAGTCAGCCGCCGAGACAGACGGTCCCTGCGGCCGAGGCCCACTAAGCCCAGCATCCTCGGGAGACGAGGGGCTCTCGTGCCCGCCGTGCCGGCCGACCGGCCCAGCCCGGGCCCTCTCCCCGCCGTCGGCAAAGGAGCGCCCCCGCCCCCCCCACGCCCCGCGCCTCGTCTAAGGCTGCTGGGCCCGTCCCCTCGGCAGTACTCACCGCTCGAACGCATCCCGCTGGCGACAGAACCGCCGATGGCCGTTTCCCAGAAGCGCGGCCCACCTCTCCGCCGGCCTAGGCCGGGGTCCTGCCGCCCCACGCGGCTGCTGCTTTCCCCGTGGCCGGCTTCGACCGGGAGCCGAGCGGAGCGTGTCGCCCGCAGACGGGCACGCGTGCAGGCCGGACGTCGACCCCGCCGACAATGCAGACTGTAACAGAGACAGTGGCGTTACCCACAGCCTTACCAATCTTCTTCCTCGCTTTCTGCGTCTGCGCGCACGTGTGCGCGCCCCCAAACAGGCCCCCGGCCCGAACCCCACGCCCGAGCCTCTGCACGCACGCACGCACGCACGCGCGCACGCGCAATCCTGCCTACACGCGCGCGCGTGTGCACGTATCGCCCCCCGCCGCCCCCCCGGCCCGGCCAGGCCCCCGGCCCGAACCCCACGCCCGCCGCCGCCGCCCACACACGCGCGAGCGCTGCCGCGCCGCGGGGCCGCCCCCCCACCCCCCCCCGCGTTCCGCCAGCAGGTTTGCCGCCCCGGGGAAGGCAGGCAGGAGACTTTAGGACCCGGCGGCGTCCTTGCCGGCTTCGTGCCCGGGCGGGAGAGGGGAGTCCCGGCGGCGTGCGGTCTCCCACGCCGGCTGCCGAGTAGCTACCCTGCCGTTCCCGTGCCCGTGCCCGTGCCCCACATCCTGCCTGCCTTTCTGTCTCAGTCCGTCAGTCAGTCAGTCAGTCGCCCTGCTGCGTGCCTGCCCGCCCGCCCCGCAGCGCGTTGAAAACCAAAGGAACGCCGTGGGGGGGGCGGAGAGAAGGAGATGAAAAAAAAAACCCAACCGACCCAAACGGAAACCTTCTCCGAAAAGGGAACGTCTCCCCTCCCCAGCCTACCTCTGCTCCAGGTTCCCCGCCTGCTCGCCGGCCGCTCTCGTCTGCCTCTGCGCCAGCAGCCCTTCCCTGCCGCTGCCGCGACTGAGCGCGGGACCGTTGGCGTGGCGGGAACTGCCGCCCTTTCCCCGCGGGCGGACCTCCCCCCCCGCTTCCCGCTGCGCCGGGGCGCCGAAGAGTCTGCGGTCAGGCGAGCCGCACCCCCCAGCCTCTGGGTCCGGAACAGCAGCGCAGGGAAGGGAGGGAGGGAAGGAGGGAGGGGGACTGCGCGCAGGTGTCTCTCTGTGGTGGGGTGTATGTGTTTGTGGGGGGGGTGTGTGTGTGTGTGTGTGTGTGTGTGTATGTATGTGTGTGAGTTCGTGCGCGCGCGCGCCTGTCGCGGGGGGCCGGCGTCTGCAGGATCGCAGATACATATTTTACCGTGTTTATTTTACTTCAAAGAGGAGTCAACACAAAATAAAACGAGGGCAAGGCACACCTTCCCCCCCCACCCACCCCCCCCCCCCGCCGCACCCCCGGAAAAATCCAAACCAAACAAACCCACACCACGAAACCAAAAATAAAAGCCGGCGAGCGCCCGGCAGCGCCGGGACCCAGCCCCGGCTAGAGGCGCCGGGTGCTGAAGTCTCCCAGCGGACGGTGAAGTCGCGCCCGGGGCCGCCGCCTCCACCCCGTCCCCCGCCAGCCAGGGAGGAAAAAAAGCCGGCCGGGTGGAGAGACATGCCGCGAGCCGCGCGGCGGTGTGTGTGCGGCGGGGGGGCGGCCGGAGCAGAGCGGAGAGGCTGGCCGGGGCAGTGAAGCCGGCGGCTCACGACCGCGGCAGCGGGTCGGGGCAGAGGTTTGCGTGTGCCTGTGCGCGCGCGTGAGTGCGGGGCGGGGTGTGGGTGGAGGGGGCTGTTTAAGGAAAAAACCTTTCCTTTAAATTGTTAATTAACTGATTTTTTAGATGTAAATTTTTACTTAACTGATTTAAGTTTTTAAAAATTTAATTAACAGGTTTACATTTTTAATTAACTGATTTAATAGACTGATTTTTCATGTCCAAACCAATAAAGATAAAATCACTTTCGCATGAGACAGAACGTTTAAAATTACTCCCCTGTACCAGAGGCGCTTAAATCTCGGAAACCGGGTCTGGGGGGGTGGGGGCTTCGGAGCACGGAGCGGCCGAAAGGTCTACCCGGCTCCGCGGCGGCAGGCGGCCGCCAGGTCTACCCGGCTCCGGGGCGGGAGGCGGCCGCCAGGTCTACCCGAGTCCGGGGCGGCAGGCGGCCGCCAGGTCTACCCGGCTCCGCGGCGGCAGGCGGCCGCCAGGTCTACCCGGCTCCGCGGCGGCAGGCGGCCGCCAGGTCTACCCGGCTCCGGGGCGGGAGGCGGCCGCCAGGTCTACCCGGCTCCGCGGCGGCAGGCGGCCGCCAGGTCTACCCGGCTCCCGGGCGGCAGGCGGCCGCCCGGGCTACCCCGCCCCCGGGCGGCAGGCGGCCGGCAGGTCTACCCGGCTCCGGGGCGGCAGGCGGCCGCCAGGTCTCCCCGGCTCCGGGGCGGGAGGCGGCCGCCAGGTCTCCACGGCTCCGGCGGGACTTTTGAAAAAAATACATTTATAAGGAACTTTTAATTAACTGAGTTTTTAAATGTCAGTTTTTCTTTCACTGATTTAAATGTTTCACCATTTAATTAACTGATTTAAATTTTTAATTAACTGATTTAGGGGACTGTTTTTTTATTTTATCGACTCTTTTTTTGTTTTATAGACTGATTTTTCATTTTATTTATATTTTTGGCTTATTTATTTACTTCTAATATTTGGGGTTTTATTTATTAATTTTAATTTATTTATGTTATTTTTATTTCTCTTTTTTTTTTTTTTAGACTGTTTTTTTGTTTTATAGACTCGTTTTTTATTTTATGGACTGACATTTTGTTTTAATGTAAATAATTTTTAACTTTTTTATTTTTATTTATTTTTCTGTATTTATTTTAATTTATTCATTTTATTGTAATTTTTATTTTATAGACTCATTTTTTATTTTATGGACTGATTTTTTATTTTAATGTATATAATTTTTAACTTTTTGATTTTTATTCTTATTTATTTTTCTTTATCTCTTTTAATTTATTTACCTTATTTTTATTTATTGTATTACACTTTTCTATTTTATGGACTGATATTTTATTTTAATTAATATAATTTGTAACTTTTTAAATTTTTATTTCTTTTTCTGTATCTATCTTAATTTATTTATTTTATTCTTATTTATTTTATTGTAATTTTTTATTTTATAGACTGATGTTTTATTTTAGAGACTGATTTTTTACGATCCCCCCCGCCCCCCCCCTCCGGGGTAAGCGGGGCGCCTGGTCCAGCCGCCCGGCTCCGGAGCACTCAGCGGCGGGAAGGTCTACCCGGCTCCGCGGCAGCAGCCACCCTGATCCGGGCTCGGCGGCGGTTCCCTGGTGCAGCAGTCTCGGCTGCGCGGAGCGGCTTACAGGTCTCCCCGGCTCCGGGCGGCTGGCGGCCGCCAGACCGCCCCGCCTCCGGGCGGCAGGCGGCCGCCAGGTCTACCCGGCTCCGCGGCGGCAGGCGGCCGCCAGGTCTACCCGGCTCCGCGGCGGCAGGCGGCCGCCAGGTCTACCCGGCTCCGCGGCGGCAGGCGGCCGCCAGGTCTACCCGGCTCCGCGGCGGCAGGCGGCCGCCAGGTCTCCCCGGCTCCGGGGCGGCAGGCGGCCGCCCGGGCTCCCCCGCCCCCGGGCGGGACTTTTGAAAAAAGACATTTCTATTAAACTTTTAATTAACTGAGTTTTTAAATATAAATTTTTCTTTAACTGATTTAAATGTGTCACCATCTAATTAACTGGTTTAAATTTTTAATTAAGTGAGATAGCAGACTGTTTTTTTTTTTTTTAATCGGCTTTTTCTTGTTTTCTAGACCGATATTTTATTTTAATTTATTTATTTTTTAACTTATTTATTTTAAAAATGTGTTCTTTAATTTATTAATTTTAATTTATTGATGTTATTTTTATTTCTATTATTTTAATTTTTTATTTTTTAGACTCTGCTTTTGTTTTATAGAATCACTTTTTATTTTATGGACTGATTTTTTATTTTAATGTGTTTATTTTTTAACGTCTTTATTTTTTATTTTTATTTATTTTTCTGTATTTATTTTAATTTATTTATTTTGCTTGTATTTATTTTTTTGTAATTTTTTATTTTATCGACTGATTTTTTATTTTATAGACGCATTTTTTGTTTTATGGACTGAGTTTTTATTTTAAGGTATATAATTTTTAACTTTTTGATTTTTATTTTTATTTATTTTTCTGTATCTATTTTAATTTATTTCTTTTATTTTTATTTAGTTTATGGTAATTTTTTATTTTATAGACTGATGTTTTATTTGAGAGACTGATTTTTTACCATCCCGCCCCCCCCCCCCCCGCCCGGGGTAAGCGGGCCGCCCGGTCCAGCCGCCCGGCTCCGGAGTACGCAGCGGCGGCAAGGTCTACCCGGCTCCGGGACGGCAGGCGGCCGCCAGGTCTACCCGGCTCCGGGGCGGCAGGCGGCCGCCAGGTCTACTCGGCTCCGCGGCGGGAGGCGGCCGGCAGGTCTACCCGGCTCCGGGGCGGGAGGCGGCCGCCAGGTCTACCCGGCTCCGGGGCGGCAGGCGGCCGGCAGGTCTCCCCGGCTCCGGGGTGGCAGGCGGCCGCCAGGTCTCCCCGGCTCCGGCGGTACTTTTGAAAGAAAACATTTCTATTAAACTTTTAATTAGCTGAGTTTTTAAATATAAATTTTTTTTTAACTGATTTAAATGTGTCACCGTCTAATTAAATGATTTAAATTTTTAATTCACTGATTTAGCAGACTGGTTTTTTATTTTATCGGCTCTTTTCTTGTTTTATAGACTGATATTTTTTTTTAATTTATTTATTTTTGAATTATTTTTTTTTAACGTTTGTTTTTTTATTTGTTAATTTTAATTTATTTATGTTATTTTTATTTCTATTGTTTTAATTTTTTATTTTTTAAACTTATTTTTTTTATAGACTAATTTTTTATTTTATGGCCTGATTTTTTATTTTAATGTATTTATTTTTTAACTTTTTTTTAAAATGTGTTTTGATGTATTTATTTTAATTGTTTTATTTTATTTGTATTTATGTTATTGTAATTCGTTATTTTATAGACTGGTTTTTTTTTTTAGAGAGTGATTTTTTAGGTTCCACCCCCCCTCCGTTCCCCCCCCGGGGTAAGCGGGCCGACCGCTCCAGCCGCCCGGCTCCGGAGCACGCAGCGGCCGGAAGGTCTACCCGGCTCCGGGGCGGCAGGCGGCCGGCAGGTCTACCCGGCTCCGGGGCGGGAGGCGGCCGCCAGGGCTACCCGGCTCCGCGGCGGCAGGCGGCCGCCAGGTCTACCCGGCTCCGGGGCGGGAGGCGGCCGCCAGGTCTACCCGGCTCCGGAGCACGCAGCGGCCGGAACGTCTACCCGGCTCCGGGGCGGCAGGCGGCCGGCAGGTCTACCCGGCTCCGGGGCGGGAGGCGGCCGCCAGGGCTACCCGGCTCCGCGGCGGGAGGCGGCCGCCAGGGCTACCCGGCTCCGCGGCGGCAGGCGGCCGCCAGGTCTACCCGGCTCCGGGGCGGCAGGCGGCCGCCAGGTCTACCCGGCTCCGGGGCGGGAGGCGGCCGCCAGGTCTACCCGGCTCCGGAGCACGCAGCGGCCGGAACGTCTACCCGGCTCCCGGGCGGCAGGCGGCCGGCAGGTCTACCCGGCTCCGGGGCGGGAGGCGGCCGCCAGGGCTACCCGGCTCCGGGGCGGCAGGCGGCCGGCAGGTCTACCCGGCTCCGGGGCGGGAGGCGGCCGCCAGGGCTACCCGGCTCCGGGGCGGCAGGCGGCCGCCAGGTCTACCCGGCTCCGTGGTCGGCCGCCAGGTCTACCCCCGTTCAGATGCCGGGGCTGCCGGCGGCAGTATCCGGAGACCGCGGGATGTCGCTGCCGGAGTGTCCGGCGGAACGGGCGGCCAGGTCTACCCGGCTCCGGCGGGACTTAGTCGCTTTCCCGGCGCTGAGAGGTAGACCTGTTGTCCCCGGCGCCTCCTCGGATCTTTCGAAGGGGTCGCTGTTCTGCGCTGCCTCCAGTTACGTCATCGTAGAAGTCAGCGTGATTGGCGCGTCTCCCCGCTGGCCAGAGGCGCCGCTCTTGGAAGTTGCCGGGGCCGCGGCCGTGCCGGTCCGTACTATAGGAGCGAGCGGTGACTCGTCTCCGGAAGGGCACTCGTGAGCGGCTGCTACCCCGGCGGCTCCGCCGTGTAAGTGGGGCACTCTGCGGCCGCTGTGGCGGTTTCCCCGGCAGTTCGGCTCGGCTTCTAGCTGCTCGGCACGGCCGTCCCCCGGCGCCTGCCCGACAAGTCAGCCAGGTGTGGCTGTGAGAAGCGGGGGAAAGCGGGCAGCCAGAGCCGCAGGCAGGCTCTGGCGTTAGGTGCCGAGTGGCGCGAGGCGTATAAGCCGGCTGCCGCGGGGCAGGGCAAAGACTGGCGGCCGGCGGCGGTCACCAGCACTCGAACGCTGGAAGAGCAGGGGAGCCGAGCCTGCCGCGGCTTTCCCCCGGCTCCCGAAAGCCCGATGACGGCAAGGGCAGCTACAGGCTTGGCGAGCGGGGCAGAGAGGCCCGCGAATGTCCTGAGGGCAGCTGGCTAACGGCAGCGGGCGAGGTGGCGTCACCTCGTCCTTTCTTCTCCGGCCCTAAGCCGGAGCCCGCCAAGCGGGCAGAAAGCGGCGGCTGGTCGCGGTGGCCGGCAGCCGAACGCAGACGGCCGGGGGGGGTTTTGAGCCTGCCGCGGCTCCTCCCCGGCCCCCGAGGGGCCCCATGACGGTGCAGGCGAGGCGGCGGCGCCTCGGCCTCCTTTTTTTGCCGGCATAAGCCATACGCGGGCGGCCCGTGGTGTCTGGCCTGCCCCGGCGGCTTCCCCGGTTGCTGGAGGGCTCGGTGGAAAAGGTCTGCACGGAGACGGGCGAGGCGGCAGCGCCTCGTCCTTCGTTGCTCTCCGGCCCTAAGCTGGAGCCCGCGAAGCGGGCAGAGAGCGGTGGCCGGTCCCAGTTGGCCGGCCACGTTGGGCGCCCAGGGGTGTGGTGCCTTTAGCGGCTTTCCCCGGCCCCGGCTAGCGGGGCTTGACCCCGGTGAGGCGCGGTGCCTCGTGTTTCTGTATATTTTTTTTTTTCCCCGCGGGGTGAGCGGCTTCCCCGCGGGGCGGGCAAAGCCCGGGGGCCGGTGGCGGCCACCGGCACTCTCGAACGCTTGACGGAGCTGGGGGAGTGGGGCCTGCCGCGGCCTTCCCCCGGTCCCGTCGACCTCGCTCAAGGGAATCGTTGTTCGGAGCGGGTGGCTGGCGGCACCTCCCGCTCCCCCTCCTCCCCCGCCTTTGACTGATCCAGACCCGCAGGCAGCGCCCGCTGAGGCGTCCACGAGCGCGTCGCAGAGGCTTCACGGCGGGCCGGCTCTGCCGGTGTTCAGGCCGCGTTGCACCCCTGGCGGACGTGGCTCGCTCGCTCGCACGCAGGGCCCCGCGTCTGCCGCCCACCCTCGGGTGGCGGCGGGCGCGCGCGGCTGTCGTTGTCCCAGCAGCTTGGCCGTGGGGCCTCCGCTTCTTTTCCTTCTCCTCCTATCTTTCCTTCCTGATCGATGAGGCATTTGGGGCGCGTCGGAGAGGCTTCACGGCGGGCCGGCTCTGCCGGTGTTCAGGTCGCGTTGCACCTCTCCGCCGACGTTGCCCCCTCGCTCGCACGCAGGGCCCCGCGTCTGCCGTCGGCCCCCCCGGCTGGCGACGGGCGTGCGTGGCTATCGTTGTCCCAGGATGTGGAGGGCTTCCAGGCTCTCAGGGCTCGGGCCGGTCCCGCCAAGCCGGAGGGTAGAAGGGACCCGGTGCCGGCAGGAAGCGAGGCGGCGGCGCCTCGGCCTCCTGTTTCCCCCGGGGTAAGAGGGGCCCCGCGGGGCGGGCAAAGCCCGGTGGCCGGTGGCGGCGGCCGGTGCTCTCGAACGCCTGAGGGAGCGGGGGGGAGTCGGGCCTGCCGCGGCCTTCCCCCGGTCCCGTCGACTTGGCTGAAGGGAATCGTTGTCCGGAGCGGGCGGCCGGCGGCACCGCCCGCTCTCCAGACCCGCAGGCAGCGCCCGCTGAGGCGTCCCCGAGCGCGTCGGAGAGGCTCCACGGCATGCCGGCGCTGCCGGTGTACGGGCCGTTTGGAGCACTTCTCGCGGACGTGGCTCGCTCGCTCGCACGCAGGGCCCCGCGTCTGCCGCCCACCCTCGGGTGGCGGCGGGCGCGCGCGCGGCTGTCGTTGTCCCAGCAGCTTGGCCGTGGGGCCTCCGCTTCTTTTCCTTCTCCTCCTATCTTTCCTTCCTGATCGATGAGGCCTTTCGGGTCGCGTCGGAAAGGGCCCCAGGCGGGCCGGCTCTTCCGTGCTCCCCGTAATAGGGAGCCACGGCGGTGTCCGGTGTTCAGGCAGGGCGGTCTCCTTTCCAATTCGCTTCCCGTCGCGTTTGAGGTGTTGTCTCCCTGCCTGTAGACCAGGCCTCCCTGCCCGGGCCGGGCGCGGGGTAGACCAGGCCTCCCTGCCTTGGCCGGGCGCGGGGTAGACCAGGCCTCCCTGCCTGCCCTGGCCGGGCGCGGGGTAGACCAGGCCTCCCTGCCCGGGCCGGGCGCGGGGTAGACTTGGCCTCCCTGCCTGCCCTGCCGGGCATAGGGTAGACCAGGCCTCCCTGCCCGGGCCGGGCACGGGGTAGACTTGGCCTCCCTCCCTGCCCTGGCCGGGCGCGGGGTAGACCAGGCCTCCCTGCCCGGGCCGGGCGCGGGGTAGACTTGGCCTCCCTCCCTGCCCTGCCGGGCATAGGGTAGACCAGGCCTCCCTGCCCGGGCCGGGCGCGGGGTAGACCAGGCCTCCCTGCCCTGGCCGGGCGCGGGGTAGACTTGGCCTCCCTGCCCTGCTCGGGCGCGGGGTAGACCAGGCCTCCCTGCCCGGGCCGGGCGCGGGGTAGACTTGGCCTCCCTCCCTGCCCTGCCGGGCATAGGGTAGACCAGGCCTCCCTGCCCTGGCCGGGCGCGGGGTAGACCAGGCCGCCCTGCCCTGCTCGGGCGCGGGGTAGACCAGGCCTCCCTGCCCGGGCCGGGCGCGGGGTAGACTTGGCCTCCCTCCCTGCCCTGCCGGGCATAGGGTAGACCAGGCCTCCCTGCCCTGGCCGGGCGCGGGGTAGACTTGGCCTCCCTGCCCTGCTCGGGCGCGGGGTAGACCAGGCCTCCCTGCCCTGGCCGGGCGCGGGGTAGACTTGGCCTCCCTGCCCTGCTCGGGCGCGGGGTAGACCAGGCCTCCCTGCCCGGGCCGGGCGCGGGGTAGACTTGGCCTCCCTCCCTGCCCTGGCCGGGCGCGGGGTAGACTTGGCCTCCCTGCCCTGGCCGGGCGCGGGGTAGACCAGGCCTCCCTGCCCGGGACGGGCGCGGGGTAGAGCAGGCCTCCCTGCCTGCCCTGCCGGGCGCGGTGTAGACCAGGCCTCCCTGCCCTGGCCGGGCGCGGGGTAGACCTGGCCTCCCTCCCTGCCCTGCAGGTCGCGGGGTAGACTTGGCCTCCCTCCCTGCCCTGCCGGGCATAGGGTAGACCAGGCCTCCCCGCCCTGGCCGGGCGCGGGGTAGACCAGACCTCCCTGCCTGCCCTGCCGGGCATAGGGTAGACCAGGCCTCCCCGCCCTGGCCGGGCGCGGGGTAGACGTGGCCTCCCTGCCTGCCCTGCCGGGCATAGGGTAGACCAGGCCTCCCCGCCCTGGCCGGGCGCGGGGTAGACCAGACCTCCCTGCCTGCCCTGCCGGGCATAGGGTAGACCAGGCCTCCCCGCCCTGGCCGGGCGCGGGGTAGACCAGACCTCCCTGCCTGCCCTGCCGGGCATAGGGTAGACCAGGCCTCCCCGCCCTGGCCGGGCGCGGGGGGTAGACCAGGCCTCCCTGCCTGCCCTGTCGGGGATAGGGTAGACCAGGCCTCCCTGCCCGGGCCTGGCGCGGGGTAGACGTGGCCTCCCTGCCTGCCCTGCCGGGCATAGGGTAGACCAGGCCTCCCTGCCCGGGCCCGGCGCGGGGTAGACCGGGCCTCCCTGCCCTGGCCGGGCGCGGGGTAGACTTGGCCTCCCTCCCTGCCCTCTCGGGCATAGGGTAGACCGGGCCTCCCTGCCCTGGACGGGCGCGGGGTAGACCAGGCCTCCCTGCATGGGCGCGGGGTAGGCCAGGCCTCCCTGCGTGGGCGCAGGGTAGATCTGGCCTCCCTGCGTGGGCGCGTGGCCGGCCAGGCCTCCCTGCGTGGGCGCAGGGTAGATCTGGCCTCCCTGCTTGGGCGCGTGGCCGACCTGGCCTCCCTGCTCGGGCGCGGGGTAGAGCAGGCCTCCCTGCCCTGGCCGGGCGCAGGGTAGACCAGGCCTCCGTGCCCTGGCCGGGCGCGGGGTAGACATGGCCTCCCTGCCCTGGCCGGGCGCGGGGTAGACCAGGCCTCCCTGCCCTGGCCGGGCGCGGGGTAGGCCAGGCCTCCCTGCGTGGGCGCAGGGTAGATCTGGCCTCCCTGCATGGGCGCGTGGCCGGCCAGGCCTCCCTGCGTGGGCGCGGGGTAGACCAGGCCTCCCTGCCTGGGCCGGGCGCGGGGTAGACCAGGCCTCCCTGCTCGGGCGCGGGGTAGAGCAGGCCTCCCTGCCGTGTCCGGGCGCGGGGTAGACCAGGCCTCCCTGCCCAGGCACGGGATAGGCCTGGCCTCCCAGCCCCGTGCAGGTTTTCGCGTGGCTTCCCTGCCCGGTGCCGGCTTACCCCTGGCCTCCCTACCGAGCGTTGGGTGCGTGTGGCGTGTTCACTCTTACTCGTCTGGTACCCCGTCATCAATCGAGGATGGACTGAGTATCGAATTAATGATCTACCCGTAATTTTAACTACCTCATGCCCTTATCTGCGTGTAATATAAAGTTCCATTCATCATCCTTCCATGTAGAATTACTAAGGAATGAGATGAAATCTGACAAAGAGCCGTTCATCGACCCTCTTCTATTTCTAGTTGTTTGTCATCGGTTCCCTCTTTGCGTACCCGAAACCAGGGAACGGAAAGTTAATGAAGGAATGCTTAACGTTACGCATTCGCGTCCTTCACGCTTCATCTTTTTAAAAATTAACTGGTGAAGCCGCCCTCGATTGAGACCTCGGTAACAGAGGGGGAATGCAAAATTAAATGAAGGCATCGTGACTTGATCTGCCTGCCACTTACCGTGAATCAGTTACGGATGGAGACGAGGTGGGCAAGTGCGTATGCACGAGCGCTAGCTACGGAGGCACAAGTACTCGCTGCCGGTGCACAAGGACTCCCTCTGGGCGAACCGCGGACGCCGCTGGACAGTTCAGGCCACCCTTGTGACCCGCTGTCGGTGTCCTTTACCGTTTAGTCCTGACTGATTACTAAGACCCTTTCGTCTGCGTAGTCTCCGGTGCCCACCGGGGTACCGGAAGCCTGTCGGCGTGCTAGCGATACAGGAATAACGACAGAATGAGTCCGTAAATTCCTTACCGTTAACTTAATTTTATTAGGAATGAACGAATGGTGCGCGTCTGTAGCGTTCATGGCTTCCTAACCTGCTTGTGAACGGCTCTCCCGGGCGGGCTCCTTCTCGGCCCGCCGACAGTCGAGCAACAGCCGGTTCGTCCCGCCCGCCCGCCCGCCCGCCTCTGCTGTGACGGGCGGCCCTCGCGACCTCCCCGCCCGTCGGTCGTGACCGGTACCTGGTCGGGTCCCTCTCGCCGTGGCCGCGGCCGCGGCCGCGGCGCGGCGTCGCCGGGCTACCTCCGTGGGGGCCCGGCCTCCCGGGCGACGGGCCCTGGCCCCGGGGTCGGGCGAAGCTGCTGCTTTCGGCCCGGGGCGGAAAGCCCCTTCCGCGTCTCCTCGAGACCTGGCCGGAGCGGAGAAAAGCATGGGCCGCCGTCACCCGTCAGCCGGATGGTCCTTTCACCCCACCGCATCCCCACCCCCCCAACCCCCGCCTTTCCCAGGACGGGCCTCCGTCCTCAGAAGGCCTCTCAAAGGTCACGGCCGGCCTCCGAGGCACGGCGGTCTCGCAGGCCTCTGAAGAAAGTCAGTCAGCCGCCGAGACAGACGGTCCCTGCGGCCGAGGCCCACTAAGCCCAGCATCCTCGGGAGACGAGGGGCTCTCGTGCCCGCCGTGCCGGCCGACCGGCCCAGCCCGGGCCCTCTCCCCGCCGTCGGCAAAGGAGCGCCCCCCCCCCCCCCCGCCCCGCGCCTCGTCTAAGGCTGCTGGGCCCGTCCCCTCGGCAGTACTCACCGCTCGAACGCATCCCGCTGGCGACAGAACCGCCGATGGCCGTTTCCCAGAAGCGCGGCCCACCTCTCCGCCGGCCTAGGCCGGGGTCCTGCCGCCCAGGCCGGCCCTGGGGCCCCGGGTCTCTGCCCAGGCCGAGGCACATGGCTGCTGCTTTCCCCGTGGCCGGCTTCGACCGGGAGCCGAGCGGAGCGTGTCGCCCGCAGACGGGCACGCGTGCAGGCCGGACGTCGACCCCGCCGACAATGCAGACTGTAACAGAGACAGTGGCGTTACCCACAGCCTTACCAATCTTCTTCCTCGCTTTCTGCGTCTGCGCGCACGTGTGCGCGCCCCCAAACAGGCCCCCGGCCCGAACCCCACGCCCGAGCCTCTGCACGCACGCACGCACGCACGCGCGCGCGCACGCGCAATCCTGCCTACACGCGCGCGCGTGTGCACGTATCGCCCCCCGCCGCCCCCCCGGCCCGGCCAGGCCCCCGGCCCGAACCCCACGCCCGCCGCCGCCGCCCACACACGCGCGAGCGCTGCCGCGCCGCGGGGCCGCCCCCCCACCCCCCCCGCGTTCCGCCAGCAGGTTTGCCGCCCCGGGGAAGGCAGGCAGGAGACTTTAGGACCCGGCGCGGTCCTTGCCGGCTTCGTGCCCGGGCGGCAGAGGCGAGTCCCGGCGGCGTGCGGTCTCCCACGCCGGCTGCCGAGTAGCTACCCTGCCGTTCCCGTGCCCGTGCCCGTGCCCCACATCCTGCCTGCCTTTCTGTCTCAGTCCGTCAGTCAGTCAGTCAGTCGCCCTGCTGCGTGCCTGCCCGCCCGCCCCGCAGCGCGTTGAAAACCAAAGGAACGCCGTGGGGGGGGGGGGGGGCGGAGAGAAGGAGAGGCAAAAAAAACCCCGACCGACCCAAACGGAAACCTTCTCCGAAAAGGGAACGTCTCCCCTCCCCAGCCTACCTCTGCTCCAGGTTCCCCGCCTGCTCGCCGGCCGCTCTCGTCTGCCTCTGCGCCAGCAGCCCTTCCCTGCCGCTGCCGCCACCGAGCGCCGGACCGTTGGCGGGGCGGGAACTGCCGCCCTTTCCCGCGGGCGGACCTCCCCCCCCCCCGCTTCCCGCTGCCCCGCGGCGCCGAAGGGTCTGCGGTCATGCGGGCCGCACCCCCCCAGCCTCTGGGTCCGGAACAGCAGCGCAGGGAAGGGAGGGAGGGAAGGAGGGAGGGGGACTGCGCGCAGGTGTCTCTCTGTGGTGGGGTGTATGTGTTTGTGGGGGGGGTGTGTGTGTGTGTGTGTGTGTGTATGTATGTGTGTGAGTTCGTGCGCGCGCGCGTCTGTCGCGGGGGGGGGGGGGGGGGGCCGGCGTCTGCAGGATCGCAGATACATATTTTACCGTGTTTATTTTACTTCAAAGAGGAGTCAACACAAAATAAAACGAGGGCAAGGCACACCTTCCCCCCCCACCCCCCCCCCCGCCGCACCCCCGGAAAAATCCAAACCAAACAAACCCACACCACGAAACCAAAAATAAAAGCCGGCGAGCGCCCGGCAGCGCCGGGACCCAGCCCCGGCGAGAGGCGCCGGGTGCTGAAGTCTCCCAGCGGACGATGAAGTCGCGCCAGGGGCCGCCGCCTCCACCCCGTCCCCCGCCAGCCAGGGAGGAAAAAAAGCCGGCCGGGTGGAGAGACATGCCGCGAGCCGCGCGGCGGTGTGTGTGCGGCGGGGGGGCGGCCGGAGCAGAGCGGAGAGGCTGGCCGGGGCAGTGAAGCCGGCGGCTCACGACCGCGGCAGCGGGTCGGGGCAGAGGTTTGCGTGTGCCTGTGCGCGCGCGTGAGTGCGGGGCGGGGGGGGGGGGGGGTGTGTTTAAGGAAAAAACCTTTCCTTTAAATTGTTAATTAACTGATTTTTTAGATTTAAATTTTTACTTAACTGATTTAAGTTTTTAAAAATTTAATTAACAGGTTTACATTTTTAATTAACTGATTTAATAGACTGATTTTTCATGTCCAAACCAATAAAGATAAAATCACTTTCGCATGAGACAGAACGTTTAAAATTACTCCCCTGTACCAGAGGCGCTTAAATCTCGGAAACCGGGTGTGGGGGGGTGGGGGCTTCGGAGCACGGAGCGGCCGAAAGGTCTACCCGGCTCCGCGGCGGCAGGCGGCCGCCAGGTCTACCCGGCTCCAGGGCGGCAGGCGGCCGCCAGGTCTACCCGGCTCCGGGGCGGCAGGCGGCCGCCAGGTCTACCCGGCTCCGCGGCGGCAGGCGGCCGCCAGGTCTACCCGGCTCCGCGGCGGCAGGCGGCCGCCAGGTCTACCCGGCTCCGGGGCGGGAGGCGGCCGCCAGGGCTACCCGGCTCCGCGGCGGCAGGCGGCCGCCAGGGCTACCCGGCTCCGGGGCGGCAGGCGGCCGCCAGGTCTCCCCGGCTCCGGGGCGGGAGGCGGCCGCCAGGTCTCCACGGCTCCGGCGGGACTTTTGAAAAAAATACATTTATAAGGAACTTTTAATTAACTGAGTTTTTAAATGTCAGTTTTTCTTTCACTGATTTAAATGTTTCACCATTTAATTAACTGATTTAAATTTTTAATTAACTGATTTAGGGGACTGTTTTTTTATTTTATCGACTCTTTTTTTGTTTTATAGACTGATTTTTCATTTTATTTATATTTTTGGCTTATTTATTTACTTCTAATATTTGGGGTTTTATTTATTAATTTTAATTTATTTATGTTATTTTTATTTCTCTTTTTTTTTTTTTAGACTGTTTTTTTGTTTTATAGACTCGTTTTTTATTTTATGGACTGACATTTTGTTTTAATGTAAATAATTTTTAACTTTTTTATTTTTATTTATTTTTCTGTATTTATTTTAATTTATTCATTTTATTGTAATTTTTATTTTATAGACTCATTTTTTATTTTATGGACTGATTTTTTATTTTAATGTATATAATTTTTAACTTTTTGATTTTTATTCTTATTTATTTTTCTTTATCTCTTTTAATTTATTTACCTTATTTTTATTTATTGTATTACACTTTTCTATTTTATGGACTGATATTTTATTTTAATTAATATAATTTGTAACTTTTTAAATTTTTATTTCTTTTTCTGTATCTATCTTAATTTATTTATTTTATTCTTATTTATTTTATTGTAATTTTTTATTTTATAGACTGATGTTTTATTTTAGAGACTGATTTTTTACGATCCCCCCCGCCCCCCCCCCCCGGGGGTAGGGGGGCGCCTGGTCCAGCCGCCCGGCTCCGGAGCACTCAGCGGCGGGAAGGTCTACCCGGCTCCGCGGCAGCAGCCACCCTGATCCGGGCTCGGCGGCGGTTCCCTGGTGCAGCAGTCTCGGCTGCGCGGAGCGGCTTACAGGTCTCCCCGGCTCCGGGGCGGCTAGGGGGGCGCCAGACCCCCCGGGCCCGGGGGCGGCAGGCGGCCGCCAGGTCTACCCGGCTCCGCGGCGGCAGGCGGCCGCCAGGTCTACCCGGCTCCGCGGCGGCAGGCGGCCGGCAGGTCTACCCGGCTCCGCGGCGGCAGGCGGCCGCCAGGTCTACCCGGCTCCGCGGCGGCAGGCGGCCGCCAGGTCTCCCCGGCCCCGGGCGGCAGCCGACCGCCAGGTCTGCCCGGCTCCGGGGCGGGACTTTTGAAAAAAGACATTTCTATTAAACTTTTAATTAACTGAGTTTTTAAATATAAATTTTTCTTTAACTGATTTAAATGTGTCACCATCTAATTAACTGGTTTAAATTTTTAATTAAGTGAGATAGCAGACTTTTTTTTTTTTAATCGGCTTTTTCTTGTTTTCTAGACCGATATTTTATTTTAATTTATTTATTTTTTAACTTATTTATTTTAAAAATGTGTTCTTTAATTTATTAATTTTAATTTATTGATGTTATTTTTATTTCTATTATTTTAATTTTTTATTTTTTAGACTCTGCTTTTGTTTTAGAGAATCACTTTTTATTTTATGGACTGATTTTTTATTTTAATGTGTTTATTTTTTAACGTCTTTATTTTTTATTTTTATTTATTTTTCTGTATTTATTTTAATTTATTTATTTTGCTTGTATTTATTTTTTTGTAATTTTTTATTTTATCGACTGATTTTTTATTTTATAGACGCATTTTTTGTTTTATGGACTGAGTTTTTATTTTAAGGTATATAATTTTTAACTTTTTGATTTTTATTTTTATTTATTTTTCTGTATCTATTTTAATTTATTTCTTTTATTTTTATTTAGTTTATGGTAATTTTTTATTTTATAGACTGATGTTTTATTTGAGAGACTGATTTTTTACCATCCCGCCCCCCCCCCCGCCGCCGTCGCCGGCCGGGGTAAGCGGGGCGCCCGGTCCAGCCGCCCGGCTCCGGAGTACGCAGCGGCGGCAAGGTCTACCCGGCTCCGGGGCGGGAGGCGGCCGCCAGGTCTCCCCGGTTCCGGGGCGGGAGGCGGCCGCCAGGTCTCCCCGGCTCCGCAGCGGCAGGCGGCCGCCAGGTCTACCCGGTTCCGGGACGGCAGGCGGCCGCCAGGTCTACCCGGCTCCGGGGCGGCAGGCGGCCGCCAGGTCTACTCGGCTCCGCGGCGGGAGGCGGCCGCCAGGTCTCCCCGGCTCCGCAGCGGCAGGCGGCCGCCAGGTCTACCCGGCTCCGGGGCGGCAGGCGGCCGCCAGGTCTACCCGGCTCCGGGGCGGCAGGCGGCCGCCAGGTCTCCCCGGCTCCGCGGCGGCAGGCGGCCGGCAGGTCTACCCGGCTCCGGGGCGGGAGGCGGCCGCCAGGGCTACCCGGCTCCGCGGCGGCAGGCGGCCGCCAGGTCTACCCGGCTCCGGGGCGGGAGGCGGCCGCCAGGGCTACCCGGCTCCGGGGCGGCAGGCGGCCGCCAGGTCTACCCGGCTCCGGGGCGGCAGGCGGCCGCCAGGGCTACCCGGCTCCGCGGCGGCAGGCGGCCGCCAGGTCTACCCGGCTCCGGGGCGGCAGGCGGCCGGCAGGTCTACCCGGCTCCGCGGCGGGAGGCGGCCGCCAGGTCTCCCCGGCTCCGGGGTGGCAGGCGGCCGCCAGGTCTCCCCGGCTCCGGCGGGACTTTTGAAAGGAAACATTTCTATTAAACTTTTAATTAGCTGAGTTTTTAAATATAAATTTTTCTTTAACTGATTTAAATGTGTCACCGTCTAATTAAATGATTTAAATTTTTAATTCACTGATTTAGCAGACTGGTTTTTTATTTTATCGGCTCTTTTCTTGTTTTATAGACTGATATTTTATTTTAATTTATTTATTTTTGAATTATTTATTTTTAACGTTTGTTTTTTTATTTGTTAATTTTAATTTATTTATGTTATTTTTATTTCTATTGTTTTAATTTTTTATTTTTTAGACTTATTTTTTTTAATAGACTAATTTTTTATTTTATGGCCTGATTTTTTATTTTAATGTATTTATTTTTTAACTTTTTTTTTAAAATGTTTTTTTATGTATTTATTTTAATCGTTTTATTTTATTTGTATTTATGTTATTGTAATTCGTTATTTTATAGACTGGTTATTTTTTTTTTAGAGAGTGATTTTTTAGGTTCCACCCCCCCTCCGTTCCCCCCCCGGGGTAAGCGGGCCGCCCGCTCCAGCCGCCCGGCTCCGGAGCACGCAGCGGCCGGAAGGTCTACCCGGCTCCGGGGCGGCAGGCGGCCGCCAGGTCTACCCGGCTCCGGGGCGGGAGGCGGCCGCCAGGTCTACCCGGCTCCGGGGCGGCAGGCGGCCGCCAGGTCTACCCGGTTCCGGGACGGCAGGCGGCCGCCAGGTCTACCCGGCTCCGGGGCGGCAGGCGGCCGCCAGGTCTACTCGGCTCCGCGGCGGCAGGCGGCCGGCAGGTCTACCCGGCTCCGGGGCGGGAGGCGGCCGCCAGGTCTACCCGGCTCCGGGGCGGCAGGCGGCCGCCAGGTCTACCCGGCTCCGGGGCGGCAGGCGGCCGCCAGGGCTACCCGGCTCCGGGGCGGCAGGCGGCCGCCAGGTCTACACGGCTCCGCGGCGGCAGGCGGCCGGCAGGTCTACCCGGCTCCGCGGCGGCAGGCGGCCGCCAGGTCTCCCCGGCTCCGGGGTGGCAGGCGGCCGCCAGGTCTCCCCGGCTCCGGCGGGACTTTTGAAAGGAAACATTTCTATTAAACTTTTAATTAGCTGAGTTTTTAAATATAAATTTTTCTTTAACTGATTTAAATGTGTCACCGTCTAATTAAATGATTTAAATTTTTAATTCACTGATTTAGCAGACTGGTTTTTTATTTTATCGGCTCTTTTCTTGTTTTATAGACTGATATTTTATTTTAATTTATTTATTTTTGAATTATTTATTTTTAACGTTTGTTTTTTTATTTGTTAATTTTAATTTATTTATGTTATTTTTATTTCTATTGTTTTAATTTTTTATTTTTTAGACTTATTTTTTTTTATAGACTAATTTTTTATTTTATGGCCTGATTTTTTATTTTAATGTATTTATTTTTTAACTTTTTTTTAAAATGTGTTTTGATGTATTTATTTTAATCGTTTTATTTTATTTGTATTTATGTTATTGTAATTCGTTATTTTATAGACTGGTTATTTTTTTTTTAGAGAGTGATTTTTTAGGTTCCACCCCCCCTCCGTTCCCCCCCCGGGGTAAGCGGGCCGCCCGCTCCAGCCGCCCGGCTCCGGAGCACGCAGCGGCCGGAAGGTCTCCCCGGCGCGGGGGCGGCGGGCGCCCGCCAGGTCTACCCGGCTCCGGGGCGGCGGGCGGCCGCCAGGTCTACCCGGCTCCGGGGCGGCAGGCGGCCGCCAGGTCTACCCGGTTCCGGGACGGCAGGCGGCCGCCAGGTCTACCCGGCTCCGGGGCGGCAGGCGGCCGCCAGGTCTACTCGGCTCCGCGGCGGGAGGCGGCCGGCAGGTCTACCCGGCTCCGGGGCGGGAGGCGGCCGCCAGGTCTACCCGGCTCCGGGGCGGGAGGCGGCCGCCAGGTCTACCCGGCTCCGGGGCGGCAGGCGGCCGCCAGGGCTACCCGGCTCCGGGGCGGCAGGCGGCCGCCAGGTCTACCCGGCTCCGCGGCGGCAGGCGGCCGCCAGGTCTACCCGGCTCCGCGGCGGCAGGCGGCCGGCAGGTCTCCCCGGCTCCGGGGTGGCAGGCGGCCGCCAGGTCTCCCCGGCTCCGGCGGTACTTTTGAAAGAAAACATTTCTATTAAACTTTTAATTAGCTGAGTTTTTAAATATAAATTTTTTTTTAACTGATTTAAATGTATCACCGTCTAATTAAATGATTTAAATTTTTAATTCACTGATTTAGCAGAGTGTTTTTTTATTTTATCGGCTCTTTTCTTGTTTTATAGACTGATATTTTTTTTTAATTTATTTATTTTTGAATTTTTTTTTTTAACGTTTGTTTTTTTATTTGTTAATTTTAATTTATTTATGTTATTTTTATTTCTATTGTTTTAATTTTTTATTTTTTAAACTTATTTTTTTTATAGACTAATTTTTTATTTTATGGCCTGATTTTTTATTTTAATGTATTTATTTTTTAACTTTTTTTTAAAATGTGTTTTGATGTATTTATTTTAATTGTTTTATTTTATTTGTATTTATGTTATTGTAATTCGTTATTTTATAGACTGGTTTTTTTTTTTAGAGAGTGATTTTTTAGGTTCCACCCCCCCTCCGTTCCCCCCCCGGGGTAAGCGGGCCGACCGCTCCAGCCGCCCGGCTCCGGAGCACGCAGCGGCCGGAAGGTCTACCCGGCTCCGGGGCGGCAGGCGGCCGGCAGGTCTACCCGGCTCCGGGGCGGGAGGCGGCCGGCAGGGCTACCCGGCTCCGCGGCGTCAGGCGGCCGCCAGGTCTACCCGGCTCCGCGGCGGCAGGCGGCCGCCAGGTCTACCCGGCTCCGGGGCGGGAGGCGGCCGCCAGGTCTACCCGGCTCCGGAGCACGCAGCGGCCGGAACGTCTACCCGGCTCCGGGGCGGCAGGCGGCCGGCAGGTCTACCCGGCTCCGGGGCGGGAGGCGGCCGCCAGGGCTACCCGGCTCCGCGGCGGCAGGCGGCCGCCAGGTCTACCCGGCTCCGGGGCGGGAGGCGGCCGCCAGGGCTACCCGGCTCCGGGGCGGCAGGCGGCCGCCAGGTCTACCCGGCTCCGTGGTCGGCCGCCAGGTCTACCCCCGTTCAGATGCCGGGGCTGCCGGCGGCAGTATCCGGAGACCGCGGGATGTCGCTGCCGGAGTGTCCGGCGGAACGGGCGGCCAGGTCTACCCGGCTCCGGCGGGACTTAGTCGCTTTCCCGGCGCTGAGAGGTAGACCTGTTGTCCCCGGCGCCTCCTCGGATCTTTCGAAGGGGTCGCTGTTCTGCGCTGCCTCCAGTTACGTCATCGTAGAAGTCGGCGTGATTGGCGCGTCTCCCCGCTGGCCAGAGGCGCCGCTCTTGGAAGTTGCCGGGGCCGCGGCCGTGCCGGTCCGTACTATAGGAGCGAGCGGTGACTCGTCTCCGGAAGGGCACTCGTGAGCGGCTGCTACCCCGGCGGCTCCGCCGTGTAAGTGGGGCACTCTGCGGCCGCTGTGGCGGTTTCCCCGGCAGTTCGGCTCGGCTTCTAGCTGCTCGGCACGGCCGTCCCCCGGCGCCTGCCCGACAAGTCAGCCAGGTGTGGCTGTGAGAAGCGGGAAAGCGGGCAGCCAGAGCCGCAGGCAGGCTCTGGCGTTAGGTGCCGAGTGGCGCGAGGCGTATAAGCCGGCTGCCGCGGGGCAGGGCAAAGACTGGCGGCCGGCGGCGGTCACCAGCACTCGAACGCTGGAAGAGCGGGGGAGCCGAGCCTGCCGCGGCTTTCCCCGGCTCCCGAAAGCCCGATGACGGCAAGGGCAGCTACAGGCTTGGCGAGCGGGGCAGAGAGGCCCGCGAATGTCCTGAGGGCAGCTGGCTGACGGCAGCGGGCGAGGTGGCGTCACCTCGTCCTTTCTTCTCCGGCCCTAAGCCGGAGCCCGCCAAGCGGGCAGAAAGCGGCGGCTGGTCGCGGTGGCCGGCAGCCGAACGCAGACGGCCGGGGGGGGTTTTGAGCCTGCCGCGGCTCCTCCCCGGCCCCCGAGGGGCCCCATGACGGTGCAGGCGAGGCGGCGGCGCCTCGGCCTCCTTTTTTTGCCGGCATAAGCCATACGCGGGCGGCCCGTGGTGTCTGGCCTGCCCTGGCTTCCCCGGTTGCCGGAGGGCCCGCCGGAAAGGTCTGCACGGGGACGGGCGAGGCGGCGCCTCGTCCTCTGTTTTTCTCCGGCCCTGCTGGAGCCCGCCAAGCGGGCAGAGAGCGGCGGCCGGTCGCGGTGGCCGGCAGCCGAATGCAGACGGCCGGGGGGGGTTTTGAGCCTGCCGCGGCTTCCCCCCCGGCCCCCGAGCGCCCCATGACGGTGCAGGTGAGGCGGCGGCGCCTCGGCCTCCTTTTTGCCGGCACGAGCCATACGCGGGCGGCCCGTGGTGTCTGGCCTGCCCCGGCGGCTTCCCCGGTTGCTGGAGGGCTCGGTGGAAAAGGTCTGCACGGAGACGGGCGAGGCGGCAGCGCCTCGTCCTTCGTTGCTCTCCGGCCCTAAGCTGGAGCCCGCGAAGCGGGCAGAGAGCGGTGGCCGGTCCCAGTTGGGCGGCCACGTTGGGGGGCCGGGGGGGGAGGGGCTTTAGCGGCTTTCCCCGGCCCCGGCTAGCGGGGCTTGACCCCGGTGAGGCGCGGTGCCTCGTGTTTCTGTATATTTTTTTTTTTCCCCGCGGGGTGAGCGGCTTCCCCGCGGGGCGGGCAAAGCCCGGGGGCCGGTGGCGGCCACCGGCACTCTCGAACGCTTGACGGAGCTGGGGGAGTGGGGCCTGCCGCGGCCTTCCCCCGGTCCCGTCGACCTCGCTCAAGGGAATCGTTGTTCGGAGCGGGTGGCTGGCGGCACCTCCCGCTCCCCCTCCTCCCCCGCCTTTGACTGATCCAGACCCGCAGGCAGCGCCCGCTGAGGCGTCCACGAGCGCGTCGCAGAGGCTTCACGGCGGGCCGGCTCTGCCGGTGTTCAGGCCGCGTTGCACCCCTGGCGGACGTGGCTCGCTCGCTCGCACGCAGCCGGCCCCGTCTGCCGCCCACCCTCGGGTGGCGGCGGGCGCGCGCGGCTGTCGTTGTCCCAGCAGCTTGGCCGTGGGGCCTCCGCTTCTTTTCCTTCTCCTCCTATCTTTCCTTCCTGATCGATGAGGCATTCGGGGCGCGTCGGAGAGGCTTCACGGCGGGCCGGCTCTGCCGGTGTTCAGGTCGCGTTGCACCTCTCCGCCGACGTTGCCCCCTCGCTCGCACGCAGGGCCCCGCGTCTGCCGTCGGCCCCCCCCGCTGGCGACGGGCGTGCGTGGCTATCGTTGTCCCAGGATGTGGAGGGCTTCCAGGCTCTCAGGGCTCGGGCCGGTCCCGCCAAGCCGGAGGGTAGAAGGGACCCGGTGCCGGCAGGAAGCGAGGCGGCGGCGCCTCGGCCTCCTGTTTCCCCCGGGGTAAGAGGGGCCCCGCGGGGCGGGCAAAGCCCGGTGGCCGGTGGCGGCGGCCGGTGCTCTCGAACGCCTGAGGGAGCGGGGGGAGTCGGGCCTGCCGCGGCCTTCCCCCGGTCCCGTCGACTTGGCTGAAGGGAATCGTTGTCCGGAGCGGGCGGCCGGCGGCACCGCCCGCTCTCCAGACCCGCAGGCAGCGCCCGCTGAGGCGTCCCCGAGCGCGTCGGAGAGGCTCCACGGCATGCCGGCGCTGCCGGTGTACGGGCCGTTTGGAGCACTTCTCGCGGACGTGGCTCGCTCGCTCGCACGCAGGGCCCCGCGTCTGCCGCCCACCCTCGGGTGGCGGCGGGCGCGCGCGGCTGTCGTTGTCCCAGCAGCTTGGCCGTGGGGCCTCCGCTTCTTTTCCTTCTCCTCCTATCTTTCCTTCCTGATCGATGAGGCATTCGGGGCGCGTCGGAGAGGCTTCACGGCGGGCCGGCTCTGCCGGTGTTCAGGTCGCGTTGCACCTCTCCGCCGACGTTGCCCCCTCGCTCGCACGCAGGGCCCCGCGTCTGCCGTCGGCCCCCCCGGCTGGCGACGGGCGTGCGTGGCTATCGTTGTCCCAGGATGTGGAGGGCTTCCAGGCTCTCAGGGCTCGGGCCGGTCCCGCCAAGCCGGAGGGTAGAAGGGACCCGGTGCCGGCAGGAAGCGAGGCGGCGGCGCCTCGGCCTCCTGTTTCCCCCGGGGTAAGAGGGGCCCCGCGGGGCGGGCAAAGCCCGGTGGCCGGTGGCGGCGGCCGGTGCTCTCGAACGCCTGAGGGAGCGGGGGGAGTCGGGCCTGCCGCGGCCTTCCCCCGGTCCCGTCGACTTGGCTGAAGGGAATCGTTGTCCGGAGCGGGCGGCCGGCGGCACCGCCCGCTCTCCAGACCCGCAGGCAGCGCCCGCTGAGGCGTCCCCGAGCGCGTCGGAGAGGCTCCACGGCATGCCGGCGCTGCCGGTGTACGGGCCGTTTGGAGCACTTCTCGCGGACGTGGCTCGCTCGCTCGCACGCAGGGCCCCGCGTCTGCCGCCCACCCTCGGGTGGCGGCGGGCGCGCGCGGCTGTCGTTGTCCCAGCAGCTTGGCCGTGGGGCCTCCGCTTCTTTTCCTTCTCCTCCTATCTTTCCTTCCTGATCGATGAGGCATTCGGGGCGCGTCGGAGAGGCTTCACGGCGGGCCGGCTCTGCCGGTGTTCAGGTCGCGTTGCACCTCTCCGCCGACGTTGCCCCCTCGCTCGCACGCAGGGCCCCGCGTCTGCCGTCGGCCCCCCCGGCTGGCGACGGGCGTGCGTGGCTATCGTTGTCCCAGGATGTGGAGGGCTTCCAGGCTCTCAGGGCTCGGGCCGGTCCCGCCAAGCCGGAGGGTAGAAGGGACCCGGTGCCGGCAGGAAGCGAGGCGGCGGCCTCGGCCTCCTGTTTCCCCGGGGTAAGAGGGGCCCCGCGGGCGGGCAAAGCCCGGTGGCCGGTGGCGGCGGCCGGTGCTGTCGAAGGGGTAAGAGAATACTAGGGAGTCGGGCCTGCCGCGGCCTTCCCCCGGTCCCGTCGACTTGGCTGAAGGGAATCGTTGTCCGGAGCGGGCGGCCGGCGGCACCGCCCGCTCTCCAGACCCGCAGGCAGCGCCCGCTGAGGCGTCCCCGAGCGCGTCGGAGAGGCTCCACGGCATGCCGGCGCTGCCGGTGTACGGGCCGTTTGGAGCACTTCTCGCGGACGTGGCTCGCTCGCTCGCACGCAGGGCCCCGCGTCTGCCGCCCACCCTCGGGTGGCGGCGGGCGCGCGCGGCTGTCGTTGTCCCAGCAGCTTGGCCGTGGGGCCTCCGCTTCTTTTCCTTCTCCTCCTATCTTTCCTTCCTGATCGATGAGGCATTCGGGGCGCGTCGGAGAGGCTTCACGGCGGGCCGGCTCTGCCGGTGTTCAGGTCGCGTTGCACCTCTCCGCCGACGTTGCCCCCTCGCTCGCACGCAGGGCCCCGCGTCTGCCGTCGGCCCCCCCGGCTGGCGACGGGCGTGCGTGGCTATCGTTGTCCCAGGATGTGGAGGGCTTCCAGGCTCTCAGGGCTCGGGCCGGTCCCGCCAAGCCGGAGGGTAGAAGGGACCCGGTGCCGGCAGGAAGCGAGGCGGCGGCGCCTCGGCCTCCTGTTTCCCCCGGGGTAAGAGGGGCCCCGCGGGGCGGGCAAAGCCCGGTGGCCGGTGGCGGCGGCCGGTGCTCTCGAACGCCTGAGGGAGCGGGGGGGAGTCGGGCCTGCCGCGGCCTTCCCCCGGTCCCGTCGACTTGGCTGAAGGGAATCGTTGTCCGGAGCGGGCGGCCGGCGGCACCGCCCGCTCTCCAGACCCGCAGGCAGCGCCCGCTGAGGCGTCCCCGAGCGCGTCGGAGAGGCTCCACGGCATGCCGGCGCTGCCGGTGTACGGGCCGTTTGGAGCACTTCTCGCGGACGTGGCTCGCTCGCTCGCACGCAGGGCCCCGCGTCTGCCGCCCACCCTCGGGTGGCGGCGGGCGCGCGCGGCTGTCGTTGTCCCAGCAGCTTGGCCGTGGGGCCTCCGCTTCTTTTCCTTCTCCTCCTATCTTTCCTTCCTGATCGATGAGGCCTTTCGGGTCGCGTCGGAAAGGGCCCCAGGCGGGCCGGCTCTTCCGTGCTCCCCGTAATAGGGAGCCACGGCGGTGTCCGGTGTTCAGGCAGGGCGGTCTCCTTTCCAATTCGCTTCCCGTCGCGTTTGAGGTGTTGTCCTTCTCCCCCGAGCGAAGGGGGGCCGTGCCGATGGCGGTGATGTCAGTGGCGGGGCGCGTGCCTCGCCGCGTCTCCCCATTCCCCCCCCGCTCGGCCGGGTTCCTCGGGCTTCCTTACCGAACCGGGCTGTGTGACGGCCGCGTGGCCCCGCGAGCCCTCAGGTGTCCTGCAGCACGCGAGGCGCCGGTGCCGGCCTCGGTCCGGGTGCCCGCGGGT